>NW_006159718.1:1104335-1120834 GCF_000334495.1 Tupaia belangeri chinensis
CTGCGCTAGAATGCACTCATGGAAGGTCCGGCTCATTCAGTCACCAGGCCATGGGCTAGTCCACCTCTTTCTAGTCTTACTCAAATGTCACCTTTTGAATGATCTTGCTTAGACCACTGTATTTATTGCTAAAAGGCATGTGTGCTCTCTAGAGAGAGGGAGATAGCACCTGCCAAATGAGGCGTGGCCATGTCACAATCCTTTTTCCTCCATTGCTCCAGCTCCACCCTGTCAAATTTTAGGCATGCACGAACAGAGACAGAAAGCGAGAAATCATTTCCTATGGGGGATGGCCATGCCGTAATCCCTTCTCCAGTCTCCTCTCAGCTTCTTGGGCACGCACGCACACTCACTTGGTGTGAATTTTAAGCCCCTGGGTCTGGCACTTGAACTGCGGTCAACTACATGGGAGTCCAACGACATCGCCATTACCCCATCTGGTGGTCCCTCCTGGTGTGTTTTTCAAGCTGCTGGGGCCAGGATCCAAACTGCCATCTGCCATGTGGGATCAGCCTCCCACCCAGAGCACTAGAGCTTGGTGTTCTGAGGGGCCAGCCCTAGACCCTCTCTTAAACTGTAGACTGTCCCTCCCTCCCCACCACCCGCCATTAGCAGGGATTTCTGGTCCCGCATACTTTCTCGTTTTTTTTAAGCCATAGAAATATGGTTTAACGTGATAAACTCTGGGTATGTTTTGGAGACAGATAAATTGTCTCCTTCTATTTTTTTTTTACTTCTTTATTATGAGTTTTGTCTCCCCTCAACCCTCTGCCATCCCCTACTAGATTGTAAAGTCCACGTGAGTATTGATTTTTACTAGTTTACCTCACCGTTGTATCACAAGTACACTGAGAAAGGTCTGGGACACAGGCTGCCAGTACATTTATTGAAAGAATAAACCCTGTGAGTCCACGCCTACTCGGTGAGTGTACCAGTTTTAAATACTAGAAGATTCAGTTTCCATCTGGGAGGGAATGGCCAATGAATTATTAACATACTTGCTGGTTTTACTCAGCTCTCGAATGTGCTTTGTCATATTCTACTGCAGAATCCAGATGTAGTTAAAACAGTGTGGCTGTGCTGTCTCTGTGCCCACCTCCCCAAGAAAACCAGACCTGCAGCATCTGGGGAGCATCCGATTCCACACGTCGGTCCTGTTAGGGATTCCCCACACTGTACACACACTGTCTCAGCCCTGGCGTGCTGGTGTAGACCGTCTGAGATAAGGGCCTCTTTGGCTGAAGTATGCCAGGTGGGAAGGCCCCCAAAGTCACAGCGATTGTCTTTACGGACCCTGCTCACACCTGTCCAAAGCAGCAGGGCCTGTGCTGATCCCCACCTCTTTCATGTTCACTTTGCTCGGCTTCTGAGACCCCAGAGAGCTGCCTCGTCCTCCTCCTCTCCTCCCCCGCAGTGCTGGAACGGCCTGGACCCCATGCTGTCCACTCCTTTACTCCGGCTCTTGGCGTTAGATGGCGTCTACTTCCGGGAACTGTCAGCGCACATACCTGGCTGAAATCTGTCCTGCACCGAATGCGTGCTGATCCGGTATCTTCCCGACCTCTCCCTCTGGGCTCTCAAAGCCGCAGGTCCGAACCCAAGTGCCTTCTCCCACTCGCTCCTTCGCCACGCTCACACCTCAGTGGACGGCAGGCGTGGCCTTCCAACTGCTGGTCCCTCTTTTTAGCTTTTAATTAATTAATTAATTATTACTATTATTATTATTTTTTTGGAGAGGTTTTTCACTATAGGGCGCGTGCGCTCAACAGACAAACAGAGAGAGACAGAGACAGAAAGCGAGAAATCACCCCCTAGGGGGGATGGCCACGCTGCAATCCCTTCTCCTCCATTCTCCTCTGGGGATCTTGGGCACGCACACACACGCTCCCGGCTTGGTTTTTAAGCCACTGGGTCTGGGACGCGAACCGCAGTCGACTAGGTGGTAGTCCAGTGACACAGCCATTATGCCAACTGCTGGTCCCCTACTATTATTATTTTTGCTGTTGGACACCACACTCTCCAGAGAGGGAGGGTGAGCAAGCACGTACTGCCCCCAGTGGGAGTACAGTGGTGCTGCAATCTCTTCTCCTGCTCCTCCACCCTGTCGGGGTTTGGGACACTCATGCATATGTGCCTACGTGTTTATGACAACTGGGCCAGAATTCAGTCATGTAGGATCCGGCTCATTCAGTCACCAGGCCATGGGCTAGTCCACCTCTTTCTAGTCTTACTCAAATGTCACCTTTTTAATGATCTTGCTTAGACCACTGTATTTATTGCTAAAAGGCATGTGTGCTCTCTAGAGAGAGGGAGATAGCACCTGCCAAATGAGGCGTGGCCATGTCACAATCCTTTTTCCTCCATTGCTCCAGCTCCACCCTGTCAAATTTTAGGCATGCACGAACAGAGACAGAGAGCGAGAAATCATTTCCTATGGGGGATGGCCATGCCGTAATCCCTTCTCCAGTCTCCTCTCAGCTTCTTGGGCACGCACGCACACTCACTTGGTGTGAATTTTAAGCCCCTGGGTCTGGCACTTGAACTGCGGTCAACTACATGGGAGTCCAACGACATCGCCATTACCCCATCTGGTGGTCCCTCCTGGTGTGTTTTTCAAGCTGCTGGGGCCAGGATCCAAACTGCCATCTGCCATGTGGGATCAGCCTCCCACCCAGAGCACTAGAGCTTGGTGTTCTGAGGGGCCAGCCCTAGACCCTCTCTTAAACTGTAGACTGTCCCTCCCTCCCCGCCACCCGCCATTAGCAGGGATTTCTGGTCCCGCATACTTTCTCGTTTTTTTTAAACCATAGAAATATGGTTTAACGTGATAAACTCTGGGTATGTTTTGGAGACAGATAAATTGTCTCCTTCTATTTTTTTTTCACTTCTTTATTATGAGTTTTGTCTCCCCTCAACCCTCTGCCATCCCCTACTAGATTGTAAAGTCCACGTGAGTATTGATTTTTACTAGTTTACCTCACCGTTGTATCACAAGTACACTGAGAAAGGTCTGGGACACAGGCTGCCAGTACATTTATTGAAAGAATAAACCCTGTGAGTCCACGCCTACTCGGTGAGTGTACCAGTTTTAAATACTAGAAGATTCAGTTTCCATCTGGGAGGGAATGGCCAATGAATTATTAACATACTTGCTGGTTTTACTCAGCTCTCGAATGTGCTTTGTCATATTCTACTGCAGAATCCAGATGTAGTTAAAACAGTGTGGCTGTGCTGTCTCTGTGCCCACCTCCCCAAGAAAACCAGACCTGCAGCATCTGGGGAGCATCCGATTCCACACGTCGGTCCTGTTAGGGATTCCCCACACTGTACACACACTGTCTCAGCCCTGGCGTGCTGGTGTAGACCGTCTGAGATAAGGGCCTCTTTGGCTGAAGTATGCCAGGTGGGAAGGCCCCCAAAGTCACAGCGATTGTCTTCACTGGCATGATCGGTGCCATGAAAAGACTGCTTTAACACACCCTTCATTCAAAAGTCGGTGAGTGTCTTTTTCCTTTGAGAACAAAACCAAAATTGTTCTTCTTTTTTTTTTTTTTGATTTTGCCATAGGGCACGTGCACTCACCAGAGAGAGAGAACTTAAGTAACCATCTCGGGCACGTGCACTCACCAGAGAGAGAGAAAGTAGGTAACCATTTTTCTAGGGGATGGCCGCACCGCAACCTCTTCTTCATTCTCCTCTTGGGATTTTGGGCACACATGCATATGTGCTTAGCATGATTTTCAAGTTACAGGTCTGGGACTCAAACCTTAGTCAACCATGTGGGAGTTCAGCACCTCAACCAGCACACACCTGCTGGCCCTTCGTGCTCCTTTTCTTATAAAGTTTATTTATTTCTTCCTTGAATGAGAGAGACAGAAAGAGAGACAGACAGACAGACAGACAGGTAGCAACCCCCATGAGGCTGACAACGCGATCCAGTCCCGGCCTCAGCAGCCCCGGGTCGTGGGCACTGGGATGCTTGTACTCAGGGAGGTCGTCAGGCCCGAACCTGGGCCCTTCCCACGTGGGCCAGCCTCACAGAGCACTGAGCTCACCACTGTGCCACGGTCTGGGCCAGAATCAGGCCTCATGCCCGTTTCTTTACACAGAACATTAAAGTAGTATGCATTCAGGGGTTGAAGTGATCGAATGCATATTTTATTCAATAATAAATCAAGATCAGGTAATAACATTAACCCCAACTCTTCTATTTTCTATGCATAAAACAATGTGAGGATTGGTGTTTAAGTGCAAATTCTCGCATGTTTCAACACACCTAAGGGGCACTCTAGGGGATTTTAAACACTGAGCAATGCTTCCTTATCGATTTAGGTTTTCATACTGTCAGGAGTGCCTGTAATTATTTTTAACTCTTTGGCAACAGGAAGATACTGGATTCTGAAAATCATCCTCCAAACTAGTCTATTCTAGCACTTTGCACCTTTTCGGGCTAAAGAAAAACAGCACATTTCGACAGCTTTTGCAATCTGGATAAAAGGAGAGGAGGAGAGAGCAAGCCCTTCCCAAGCGCAGTCTGGTTTTCCTCTGCAAAAATGAGTGCGATTCCTACTGGTTCTCTCAAGACTGGAAGATAAAGACGGTGTTGTACATGTACCCATCTTAATTAGTGAAACTGACAAGAAAATACTTATCTCTTTAAATGGAATGACAGAAAAACACAACTTAGGGAACTTGTCACTTATGATTGAACAAAATCACATTTTAGTCTACCTTATTTGTCTCAATCCAATTGGTGCATGGATAGCTTTTAGTTTAACTTCTGCATCATGAATATTCTGGATTCTTAGCATTTATCAGCAAAGAAAAGCGATTTGTAACGAACAAAATCACATTTTAGTCTACCTTATTTGTCTCAATCCAATTGGTGCATGGACAGCTTTTAGTTTAACTTCTGCATCATGAATATTCTGGATTCTTAGCATTTCTTATCAGCAAAGAAAAGCAATTTGTAACACAGGGCCTGAGCACAGCACCTCAGACTACAGCTTTCCTGGTATAGAAACTGCTTCTCCGCTTAGAAGGGAGACTCGCTGTTTATTTCATGTTTCTTGATCAAAAGGAGGGAGATTTATTATTTCATTTCCTAATTTTCTTAAGGAAAGGAAGACTTGTACTTTTACATTCCGCAATACTAAGCTCAAGACTTATTTTCTATTCATATTGTATTTCATAAAAGAATCCTTAACTGAAGCAACTATCTCTTCTAAAAGAATACAAATAGTTGTCAAGCTTTGCTGTATTGCAATCACACACACGCACACACACACGCACACACGCGCGCACACACACACGCACACGCACACACCAGGAACCAGGTCATCTTTTGCAAGTCTGCTTTTTCCGGTAGTATGGGAAGTATTCCCCGTCTCACACACACCGCAGAGGTACATGCTGTGGCACTCTTTGTCACTGGACATTTACCAAAGGCCTGTTGTGACTGAGCACCTTCGTCACTGGTTCTAGCTTACCACTTTCGAGTCTTACCAGTAAATAGCATAGCTCGTCCCTCTTTTTCTTACATAACATACAATTTGAAAAAAATGCTTCTCTCTTTGTCTCTTACATGACTAAAGTGACTAAACTAGTTCTGGGATGCTAGCAATTATTACTGTTTTTCCAGAGAAGAGATTGCTCTCTTTTTTAAAAAAAACTCCAAAGCATTGCCTCTCTCATGGCATTGTTGGGGTTTCCTCAAAGTGCAGGATGTGTCTCTGGATCCCTGGCCAGAGGAGGGAGGGCTCTGGGGCAGCTGACACTGACTCCTCCTTCTAGCACTTGGGGAGGGCACGCCTTTGCAGTTGAAGCCATGCTCAACTGGGTCAGGAACAAGAGACTGTCATGTTCATAAATATGTCCCTTGAGAAAGGGGAAAGTTTCTTAGCATATGATATCCAGAGTGATAGCATAAGATCCTCCTCCCCACAAAAAGGTGTCAAAAGTAAGAATCGGTTCCTTGGACTTCTGGCTGGACCGGAGCAGTGAACTCTAAGAAGAGGGATGAGCCCACAGTGACAGGCATTGGCTGGGCCCCCACGTGCCCTGTCCAGCCAGTGTTGTCTCCAGAGCTAGACGTGTCCATGGAAATGTGGGTGTATGTGTGCGCTCTGCCCGCAAACGCAAAACTCATGTCCAGAGCTGGAATGATGCCTAAAGAGTTAATGGAGTGTTTTGTTCAAACAGGACAAATTTCAGACAGCCGCCATTGTATTTTCTAGTCACACGTTGTTTTTAGGTGCTCATGCTAAATCACTGTAGGTGCAAATTTACTTGTCCCAGAGCGTAGAATTATTTTCCCACTTAAAATCCCTCTCTTGTTGATATTTACAACAGCATTGGAGTGGTATTACATTTTCAAACTTTTCAGCAGCTTTATTGAGGTATTTGTGATTCACGATAAGCTGCAGATATTTAAAGTGTACAAATCAATAAATTGCATATATGCAATGTTCATGAAGCCATCAAGAAACCATTTCACCATCAAGACAACAGGCAAGTCCATCAGACACAAAGGTGACCTCGTACCTGTTTCTGATCCCACCCTTGGGCTCCCCAAACCCCATTCCCAACCATGGATCTGCTTCGTGTTACTCAATAGGTCTGAACTTCCTGGGATTTAATAGAAATGGCATCATATGCCACGCACCGCTCTTTGTGTGGTTTCTTACTCGCTGTAGTTATTTTGCAATTCATCAACGCTGCTTTGTGTGTTAGAAGGCTTTTTTCTTCTTATTGTTAACTAGTACTCTGCCATATGGCATTTAATTTTTACACAGTTGATGGGCATTTGTGATGTCTCCCGTTGACTACAAAGCTCCTGTTAACATGAATATATAAGTCTTTGGATAGACATACACTTGAATTTCTCTTGGGCAAATATTCAAAGTGAAATGGTAAGTGTGTAGTTGTTTTTCGAAACTACTGAACAGTTGTACAAAATGATGGTCTGTTTCACATTCCTACTGGCGGTGAATGAGAGTTCCAGTTGTCCCCATGATAACAGTTAATATTGCTGTCTTTTAATTTTAGAGTTTTTAATAGGTGTGTGATAGAATATTGTGATTTTTTTTTAAAGTTTATTTATCTCTTCCATGGGAAAGAGAGAGAAGGACAGAAAGAGAGAGAGATACAGAGAGATACAGCATACCCAATAGGGTCTCAGGGCCACAGTCTGCCTCCAGCTTCAGCCAGCCTCAGATCATGGCCCGATGTGCTCAGGGAGCTCCAGACATGAGCTGGGAACCTTCCCCGGGCTCAGCCTCTCAGGAGGTCGTGCTTTGCCGCAGCACCACTGTCCAGCCCACTTCCTGTGGCTTTCACGTGCATTTCTCTAATGGCAGTGATCTTGGCTAATGGTCGTGACCGATGGCTGTGGTGTATGCACTTCCTTGCCATCGGGTATCTTTGATCTGTTCAAATATTTGGCCCATGTAAAACTTTTGTTTATTCTTTTATTTCTAGCGTTTTAGAGTGCTCCTTACGTTTTGGTTACAAGTTCTTTATCAGATACGCGATTTATGAATATCTTCTCCCAGCCTATAGTTTGTCCTTTTGTTATCTTAACAATGTCTTTTGAAAAAATTCGTAATTTTGGTGAGTCCAACATGTCATCTTTTTCTGCTTTAGGTTGCAGGTGTTTTTGTATGTGTATTGAATATAAAATACCTTTGCTTAATCCAAAGACATAATCATTTTTATTTATATTTTTTTACTATAATTTTTGTAGTTTCAGGCTTTACGTTGAGGATATGATAAATTTTGTGTTAATTTCGATACAAGGTGAAAGTATAGATTTTTAAAATTTCCTGTTTTTGTCTTTGTCATTGTCTTTGCCTTTGTCTCTCTTCCTTTCAGCGTGTCTCTGTCTTTCTGCCCGCAGATAGCCAAATGTTCCAACTTTTCCTTTTCACCTTTGTTAAAAATCAACAACGAGCAAGCCTGTGGCATGGTGGTTAGGGTGGCTGGATCCCTCATGACAGATGGCGGCTGGTCCATGTGCATACATGCTCAAAATCTCCGACGGAGAAACAGAGGAGAAGGGATTGTCATCCTCCTGGGGGGGTACTTTCTCACTTCTCTCTCTGTCTCTGTCTCTCTTCAGCAAGCACAGAGCTCTGGTCCTATGGCAAATTAAACAAAAAAACCCCAGCTAATTGAACAGGTATGTTTGGGTTTATTTCTAGACTCATTATTGCATTTAGTTGGTTTATTTGTCTAACTTTGTTTTTTATTCTTATAGATTTTTTTCCTATTTTATGTCCTTTGCATTTTCATATAAACTTTAGAAACAATTTGTCAAGCATATACACAAATGTATGTGTGTGTGTGTGTGTATGTGTATATATATATATGTGTGTGTATATATATATATATTTAGGTTTCTGACATAGGGCACATGCACTCTCCAGAGAGAGACAGAGAAGGGGAAAGTGAGAAGTGAGCCCCTGGGAGGATGGCCATACTATGATTCCTTCTCCTTCATTCTCCCTTAAGGATTTTGGGCAATTGCGCCAGCATGATTTTCTGGCTGCCAGGTCTGGGACTTGAGCTGTGGCTGGCCATGTGAAAGTACAGCACCTTAGCCACTATGCCACCTGCTGACCGCTGTCAATTTGTATTTTTAAGTGGCTCTTTGGAATTTTGATTGGGAATAATTGAATCTAGAGATTTATGTAGCACAAATTGAAATCTTAAGAATACTAAATCTCCTATCCCAACATATAGCATATATTTTCACTAATTAGGGTTTTATTTCTTATCAGAAATATATTTTAGTCTTCACTGCACATATTTTACTAGATTTATCTCTAAGAAGTTCACATTTTTGATATTATTATAAATAATATTAATACCGTATCTTAATTTTTATTTCCAATCATTTGTTACTGATATATAGAAATGACACTGATTTTATTTATTTATCTATTTATTTTTATTTTAAGGTTATTTATTTACGTTCATTCACTGAACATCACTACACTATACAAAATGAGATTTTTCATCTAGAATACATCACATATTGGCTTAATCTAGGATATTACCATACATGTTATTATCAACAAATAATTTTCCATTTCTTGTTTCTTATTTATTTTGCTTTTTTTCCCTCCCTCTTGATTCCTTACCTCTCACCCTCTGCCATTTCCCACCTTCCTCCCACACTGTCTCTGGTACCTATAGTTGCTTTTCATGCCCCCCCCTTTTCTTCACATTTTATTGATTCAGAAAATATCTTAATTAATCTAAATACTTTCAGTAGCAAATGCAACTGATAAATACACATCTACGAACACCTGTCTGACTTTAGGCATAAACCTCAGTGAGTAGAATGAACATGCTATAAAGTAGCACCTAGCTGGGGCTGTGTAGCTTACCATGGTCATTAAATAGATTTTTAAATGTATTTTAAAATAAAAAAACAGTTTTGGGGGACCAGCAGTTAGTGTAATGGCTATGTCACTGGATTCCCATGGAGTTGACCGTGGTTCGCGTCCTGGACCCAGTGGCTTAAAACTCACACCAGGCACGTGTGCGTGTGTGCCCAAGATCCCGAGAGGAGAATGGAGGAGAAGGGAGTGTGATGTGTGTGATTTCTCGCTTTCTGTCTCTCTGTCTGACTCTGTCTGTCTGGAGAGCCCGTGCCCGATAGCAAAAACTTCATCAAAAAAAAAAAATTTAAAAACAGTTTTAGTGTTAATCAAAATAAAGAAATGTTAAGAGAATTTTACTTAAGGCTTGAAGCCAGGAAACAGGTTAGGATTCAGTTCAAACAGTAGGTAGATGAACCTATTAACAGTTCAAGAAAAGACAAAAATCCTTAAATCTGGAAAACAAAGCATAGAAGAGAATCAGTAATGTTTTAGTCAAAAGTCATAAAATTCTATTTCACAAGTTCAGAGTAATTCTCATGTAATTAATCTCTTCTATTGAATTTGCGGTGATAACTTTCATCTGATCTTTCCATTTAAATTCTGGAAGTTAACATTTAGCATTAATATTGATCTTTCTGGACTTGTTCTTATCATTAAGTTGGCCAATCTCTTGGTTGTTTTTTGTACTCTTATTTCTTTGTGTCTGACTTTAGCTTTCTTGGTGTAGCACTCCCATCAGAATTTTTTAGAATACTGGTCTGGCGTTGGTAAATTCTTTCAGGTTTTGTTTAACTGAGAATGATTTTTTCTTTTCTTCCCATATGAATGATAATCTTTTGGGTACAGTATTCTTGGTTGAAATTGTTTTTCACTTAACACTCTGAGTATATTTTCCCATTCTTTCCTTGCTTGCATTGCTTCTAATGAGAGGGCCAACCTTAGCCTGACGGGATATCCCTTAAAAGTAACTTGACGTTTATCTCTTGCCAATTTTAGTATCTTGTCTCTGTCTGTGGTTTTGGCCAGTCTGGCTATGATGAGCCTTGGAGAAGATCTGCTTGAACTGATTCTCTGTGGGGTCCTTTGTATTTCTTGGGTCTGGATATTTGAATGCCTCTCTAGGTTTGGAAAGTTTTCTTCCAGGATTTCATGGAATAGATTATCAATACCTTTATTAGTTTTTTCATCTGCTGGGATACTGATTATCGGGATGTTTGGGCATTTAATAGTATCCAGTATTTCTTGTATATCATTCTCATTTTTTTTGGTTATTTTCTCAGTCTTTTTGGTGAATTTTTCTAGGTGAGAAGTTCTGTCTTCTACATCTAAGATTTGATTTTCTGGATGATCTAATCTGCATTTAATGCTTTCAAGGGAGATTTTGATTTCCTGCATTACAGCCTTCATTTCTAACAATACCATATGATTCTTTTGTATGGTGTGCATTTACTCTTTCAGACCATGCAAGAACTTCCTCACCTCCTGGAACTTGTCCCTTTTCTCCTGCATCTTCTGGAATTCAAAGTCTCTCTTCTCTTACATCTCTATAAGCTTTGTCGCTATGTATATTCTGACTTCTTTATCTGACATTTCCACGAGTTCCCCTGTATTCTCTGTGGAGGATGAGGAGTTATTATTTTTCACTGGGGAAGAAAGATTTTCTTGGCTTCTCATATTTCTTGTGCCTCCGTGTTTTTTTCTGATCATCTGATTATACTTTTTTTCTAATTTTTAGAGTTAAATCTGAGCATTCAGAGGTATGCAGTAAGTGTTCAATGATCTCTCTACAGCTCCATTTTTTTTCCCTTTGTGCAGCATATTCCATGGGAATTGAGGATTACTCTGACCTAGATCTTGGGAGCAGGAGGGCGAAGTCTGGACAGAAAATTGTCAGTTGTCCTCGTCCTAGATCTTGGGATCAGGAGGGCAAAGTCTGCGGAGAAAATGGTCAATTGTCCTAGTCCCTGAAAGGGGCCACTCAGAGCTCATGGCATTGATTTTTATGTTTGTTGAATTTTTTTTTTTTTTTTTTTTAGGTTTTGCTATTAGGCATGTGCACTTGCCAGAGAGAGACACACAGAGAGACACCGAGAGGAATAGTGAGAAATCACCCCCTGGGGGAGGTGACCATGCCACAATCCCTTCTCCTCCAATCTTCTCTTAGGATTTTGGGCATGCATGCACATCCACCTGGTGTGATTTTTAAGCTTCTGGGTCTGGGACTTGAACCATGGACCACCATGTGGGAGTCTAACACCTTAACCACCATGCAATCTGCTGGCTCCAGTTCTAAAAGTTTCTACGTAGATTTCACACAATTTTCTTCATAAACCATAATGTCACTGACAAAGACAATTTTACTTACACTTAATTAAAACAACTTTGATCTCTTTTTATTTCTTCTTTTTTAAAAGAGATTTTTGCTATAAGGCACATGTACTCACTGGAGAGACAGAGAGAGACAGAGAGACAGAAAGCAAAGAATCACCCACCGGGGGTGGGAGAGGGTGGTGATCATTCTGCAATCCCTTCTCATCCATTATCTTCTTGGGATTTTGGGCATGCATGCACATGCACCTGTTGTGAGTTTTTAGCTGCTAGGTCCAGGACTATGTATAAAGCTAGGTAAAAGAGGTCTGCAAAAAGAGACAATTTTCATTGTTCCTTTCTTATTTGATGCCTTTTCTTTTTTCTTTTCATTCATTTTCTTCCTTTTTTTTTTCTATTTTCTTTTCTTCTTTTTTTGCCTTATTTGCACTGGCTAGAAATTCTAGCACTATGTTGAATAATAGTGATGAGAGTGGATATCCTGATCTTATTCCTAATTTTAGAGAAAGTTCTTAGTCTTTCTACATTAAGTATGATGTCATCTAAAGGTCTTTAACATATTTCCTCATTTTATTGAAAACAGTTCTATCCCATTTTGAGTACTTATCAGGAATGATACTATTGGAATTCTTTTCAAATACTTTTTCTTCTTCTGTCGAGATGCTTTTTTTATTTATTTTTTCTTTTCTTTTTTAATATGGCACATGCACTCACGAGAGAGAGAGAGAGAGAGAGAGCGAGAGAGCGAGAGCGAGAGAGAGAGAAAGAGAGAGTACAGGAGACAGAGTGAGAAATCATCCCCCAGGGAGGATGGTCATGCTGCAATAACTTCTCTAGTCTCTCCCTCAGGATTTTGGGCATGTGTGCATATGTGCCTGAAGTGATTTTCAAACCACCAGGTCCAGGACTTGAACTGTGCTGCTAGTCATGTGGTATCCAGTGCCTTAATTTCCATGCCACCTGCTGGCCCTGAGATGTTTTTTAAAAAATTTGTTCTTAGTTTACGTGTATTAATATTAAATATGAAAATACCTTCAATTTATGGTCAAACGTTAATGTTTATAGCATATTTTTCTTTTGCGTATTATATTTGCATTGCTCAAATTTTTGTTAATAATTTTCCTCTTTACATTTATTAAGGATATTGGCTTGTGGTACAGTTTTCCTTCTAATGTCTCTAACTGTTTTGGTTTCAGAATAACACTGACCTGATGGAATGTGTTAGGAAGGATTCTCTTTCCTTGAATTGTTATGATTTCTTCCTTCCAGAGTTTGACAAAAATCACGAAGTCACCGGTGAGTTTTCTTTGTGTGAAGATTTTTTGTTTTTTAAATTTTCCTATGAGTTCAAACTCTTTAACAAATTTAGGGCTTTTTAAATTATCTGTTTCTTCTTGATTGAGCTTTGGTAGCTTGTGTATGTCAAGGAATTTTTCTCTTTCACCTAAGTCATTGGATTCATTGACATTAACTTGTCAAAATATTTCTGTATTATTCCTTTAACATATGTAGAATCTGCTTTCTGTCATCCTTCTCTTTCCTAAACCGATAATTTGTGTCTTCTTCCACTTTTTTCCCCTGAAGCCAGCCTAGCTAGAGGATTATGAGTTTTATTAATCCTTTCAAGGAAGCTTTTAGATTTTTTCCATATTGTCTTCCAATTATTTTATTGATTTCACTCTAAGTTTTATTATTTATTTTCTTTGTTTATTTTCTTTTCAATTTGTTCTCTTTTCTTAAGATAGAAGCTATGGTGATTGAATAAAAAACTTTTTTCTTTTTAAAATATCAGTGTTTAATGGTATACTGGCTTTCAATACATCTTTAATACTTTCTTGGCTGTATCTCCCAGCTTTATTCAGAATAAATTTTAATGTGCATATTTAAGGTTTCAACATGATGTTATAGGACACAAGTAGATACTGAAAATGGTTGCTTTAGTGAAACAAATTAACATATCCACCATCTTACATAGTTACTCATTTTCTTTGTTTGTTTGTTTTTGTGGCAAAAGCAGTGAAAATCTATTTGTTTTGCATGAATCGCAAGTGCAGGATAACTTTCTCACTTACGTCTTTCTGTGCTAGATTTCTAGTCTTGTTCACCCTGTTCAGCTGCACTTTGTATCCACTCACTTGCGTCTTCCCGTTCCCCCCGTTCTTCTACCCCTCCACTGATAGCCACTGCTTTGTTTTTTATCTTACATGTTGATTTTTAATTTTGGGTCCTACAAGCAATATTGTTCTCTCTGTGTCTGGCTTATTTTACTTAGCATAGTGTCCTCCAGCTTTATCCATGTTGTAGCAAGAGACAAGATCTCATCCTTTTATATTTTGACTGAACAATATTCCATTGTGTGTGTTTATTTCTTCACCCACCTATGGTCACTTAGGTATTCCTGTATTTTGGCTGCTTGGAACAATACTGCAATGTACACCGATGGACAGATATTTCTTTGAGATCTTGATTTAGTTCCTTTGAATATACTCAGTGGTGGGATTGCTGGATCATATGGTAGTTCTACTTTTAATTTCTTTAGACACCCCCATACTGTTTTACATAATGGTTGTAATTTGACATGTTTTCATCATCGTTCTGTTCAAAACACTAGTTTTCCACTTTGATTTTATTTTGGCTCCATGAATTATTTAGAACCATAATTCAGAGAGCGAGTTAAATGTAAATGGGGAAATAAACACCCACAGTAGCACTTTCTCTGGAGCCAGGTTGGTGTAAAAACTGAATTGGAAGGAACAGAGTGCAGGGGGTCCTCATGGGGTAAGCACTAATAAAATATTTCCAGAAAAAGGGTTTCACCATAAATAAAAAAATAGAAAAACAAGTTTGAGTCCTTGTAAGTTTGAGCCCTGGTTACTGAGGAACTTAAATAAACAGACCTTGAGAATCAGAGAGACAGTAATGGGGATGTTTCATTTCTGTGGGGGAGGAGGTGACGTGGAAGGAAATAGCACCTCTGGGAGGACTGGTGGTAAATAAAGAAGAAGGTAGGTGGAGGAAGTGAACAGTCCTACACAAGAAGAAGGTAGGTGGAGGAAGTGAACAGTCCTACACAAGCAAAAGAGGATCGACAAGTTGAGACGCCTTCTAACCTCTGCTCACAAATCTGTCTCCAAAAAATAACAAGAGAGAGGGGCACTCATGAACTAAGAAACCTCGTAGACTATCCTAAACCTTTAATTCCCTATAGAGAGTGTCCCCTGATGATCTAGAAAAGTAGGAGACATTTTGGGGCCATATGGTGGTACAGAAATAGAACTCAGAAATTGCTCGTGAAGCAATTTCACACAAGGTTTTCAGTTCACGTCTGGAAACTCACTGATTGCACTGGGCATGTGCACACCCAGGAGCTGGGCTGATGGAAGGCTGGGGGTGGATCATGGCATGGTGACCTTGTTGGGGGTTCTCTCTGCATCTGTCTCACTCATTCACGGAAGAAGTAAATAGGTAAACTTAAAAGAGAAAAGTAAAAGATACTTTAAAATGAGAGAAACTTCAAGGCAGCTTTCATACAAACAACTATAAATAGAAATTACCAGGTGAGACTCAGTATTATTTCATTAAGTGAAGTTTTGTTAGAGGGCATGTGTACTCGCCAGAGAGACAGACATGGTGAGAGGAGAGGGGAGTGAGAAATCACCCTCCCAGGGTGATGGCCATCTCTCAAGCCCATCTCTTCCATTTTCCTCTTGGACTTCTGGGCACTCACACACACACATGGAGTGATTTTCAAGCTGTCAGGTCTAGAACTTCAACTGCACAGTTGCCATGTAAGTTTCAGCTGCTTTAACCATCATGCCACGAGCTGGCCTGAGAATCAGGCTAATGAAAATATTGTTAAGCTAATAAAAACATTTTCCTAAAATGTAAATAAAACAGAGAAAAACTGCAACATAACACTCGCACAGGAATTAAATAATATTAAACATTTGAAGATATTGAAGAATATTTTGATTCAAAATTGAACTTTAATTAAAATTAAGAACTTGAAAGAGATATGAGCCAAAAACATTTTGAAAGACAAAAAGATAAAATGATCAAATTCAGGAATGAATAATGAATTTGGAAAAAAAAATCCCCAACAATCTTAAAAATGAACATTAAATGATACATTTGTTTGAAATAACAAAACAGAAAAAAAGAGTAAATACAATTAAGAAGTTAAGAGGATCAGAAATGGGGCCAGCAGATGGCACAGTGCTTAGAGTGCTGGACTCCCACATGGCTGACTGTAGTTCAAGTCCTGTACCTGGTGGCTTGAACATCACAGCAGGAAAATGTGTGTGCATGCCCATAGTCCCTGAAGGAGCATAGAGGAGAAGGGATTGTGGTGTGGCCAGTTCCCTTGGGGGGTGATTTCTCACTTTCCCTGTCATTGCCTCTCTAGAGAGCGCATGCACATACGGCAAACTAAACTAAACGAAACAAACCTTGAAAAGAAATGAAATCAGGAAAAACAGACACAAGTAGAATATAAGCAAAGAAGTTCCAAAATACCATTTTTGGAATCTATAAAGAAAAAAGGCAAAAAAATGTAATGAAACTAACAATTAAAAGTGTAATCTCCCCCCAAAATCTGTAAATAAAAACATATGTATTTATATATCAAAACATTATACTCTATGTTTGGAAATTGATGAGGAATGGTCAACTCTGAGACATGTCTTATTGAAACTTTCACACTTTAAAGGAAAAAAAAAAAGTCCTTTGGGTCTCCAGGAAAAAAGGACACATGGGTGACACTGGAGAGAGAATCAAATTGGT
>NW_006159718.1:1120993-1132937 GCF_000334495.1 Tupaia belangeri chinensis
TAGAGGGCATGTGTACTCGCCAGAGAGACAGACATGGTGAGAGGAGAGGGGAGTGAGAAATCACCCTCCCAGGGTGATGGCCATCTCTCAAGCCCATCTCTTCCATTTTCCTCTTGGACTTCTGGGCACTCACACACACACATGGAGTGATTTTCAAGCTGTCAGGTCTAGAACTTCAACTGCACAGTTGCCATGTAAGTTTCAGCTGCTTTAACCATCATGCCACGAGCTGGCCTGAGAATCAGGCTAATGAAAATATTGTTAAGCTAATAAAAACATTTTCCTAAAATGTAAATAAAACAGAGAAAAACTGCAACATAACACTCGCACAGGAATTAAATAATATTAAACATTTGAAGATATTGAAGAATATTTTGATTCAAAATTGAACTTTAATTAAAATTAAGAACTTGAAAGAGATATGAGCCAAAAACATTTTGAAAGACAAAAAGATAAAATGATCAAATTCAGGAATGAATAATGAATTTGGAAAAAAAAATCCCCAACAATCTTAAAAATGAACATTAAATGATACATTTGTTTGAAATAACAAAACAGAAAAAAAGAGTAAATACAATTAAGAAGTTAAGAGGATCAGAAATGGGGCCAGCAGATGGCACAGTGCTTAGAGTGCTGGACTCCCACATGGCTGACTGTAGTTCAAGTCCTGTACCTGGTGGCTTGAACATCACAGCAGGAAAATGTGTGTGCATGCCCATAGTCCCTGAAGGAGCATAGAGGAGAAGGGATTGTGGTGTGGCCAGTTCCCTTGGGGGGTGATTTCTCACTTTCCCTGTCATTGCCTCTCTAGAGAGCGCATGCACATACGGCAAACTAAACTAAACGAAACAAACCTTGAAAAGAAATGAAATCAGGAAAAACAGACACAAGTAGAATATAAGCAAAGAAGTTCCAAAATACCATTTTTGGAATCTATAAAGAAAAAAGGCAAAAAAATGTAATGAAACTAACAATTAAAAGTGTAATCTCCCCCCAAAATCTGTAAATAAAAACATATGTATTTATATATCAAAACATTATACTCTATGTTTGGAAATTGATGAGGAATGGTCAACTCTGAGACATGTCTTATTGAAACTTTCACACTTTAAAGGAAAAAAAAAAAGTCCTTTGGGTCTCCAGGAAAAAAGGACACATGGGTGACACTGGAGAGAGAATCAAATTGGTCCCAGTCTGCTCTCTGGGAGCAAAGAGGAGAAACTTTTTCAAAAAAACACAAGCAAAGACAGTGGCAGTCAGGGATGTCTAGATCACTGTTCTTCAAGTAGTCTACCTATGGAGACAAGGCGAAATATTAAGGGACTCAGGGATACTGTCACCAAGCCCTTCCTGGGAAGCAGCGTGATGAGTTCCACCTCCAGCTTGAGTGACAGGGCAGACTTCAGCAAAGCTAGCAAAGGCTGTGACCTCTGAACCACTTGTACTCTGTCCTGCCCTGAGGAAGGCCTCCATCTAGGCTGCCTTTCCAGAACGCAGCCCAAGTGGGGCAGAACAACATCAGCCGGGGGGATGTTGTAGAGGTGAGTGCTGACTGTGTGTGAGCTGCTGGATCAAAAAATAAATAAATAAATAAAAAGGAAAATATGTTGCTTGTTTCAATAGAAAACTATTTCTCCATGGATTTCTTCCCCAGCTATTGCTGCTTAAGATAACAGACAATCATGTATACTCTATGAAATACTACTCAACCACAGAAAACAACAAAACCCTGGCTTTTGACAGAAAGTGGAAGAACATGGAAGATTTACTGCTGAGTGAAGCAAGCCAGGCTATGAAGGAGAGGCATTGTATGTCCCCACTTAATATATACTGAGTGTCTGCACTCTATGATTGAAACTGATGGACTAAAGGATATAGAAACACAGTATATGAATGTAAATACCAGATATAGTGTGTGTGAAAGAGTAGAGTCTGAGGAAGGACATTTAGAAGAAAAATAGAGAGGCACAGCATTAATGGGACAAAGACATGTGGTATTATCTGTTGAAGATAATTTTATAGTTTTATCAACTGGACTAGGGATAAATGTTCACCTGTTGAAATAGTCACTTTGTAAGCTAAACAATGTGATTGAATGTATAAAAGAAAATGAAGTTAATTCCCCTCCTACCAGGGCATGGCCACACCACAATCCTTACTTTTCCATTCTCCTCTCTGGATTTTGGGCATGCACTCACATGTGCCCATGTGTTTCTGTAAATATCTAACCAGCAATAAGGGACATCACAGGTGAATGAATAACTCTTGTTAATCTTCTGAGGACCCAGGACGCGGTATTATCTATTATGGTTATTCCTAGACTAGATTTTTATTTTTTGGTGGTTATGGGGTATCACATAGGGTCACAAATCACAGTTGTCTATGGCTGTTCTGAAGTTTCTAATAATCTCTTGCTCATTGCATAGATTCAAGAGAGGGCTGGCTTTAATCTCTTGCTCATTGCATAGATTCAAGAGAGGGTTGCCTTTAATCTCTTGTCCATTGCATAGATTCAAGAGAGGGCTGGCTTTAATGCATAGGTGACTTTGTCTTGCAAGACATCAGTAGGAATGTAGTCAAGGCAGATCCAATGAACAAAAGAGCAGTGCTCTTTGATCTTGATTGCTCATCATAATCACAAGGGACTCTTAAAAAATGTAGTTTCCTCATACCCCAATATCTCATCAATGTGAGATATTGATCAGAATTGGGGCAGGCAACAGGTATCTGCATTTTAAAGATCGTTATGGTAGTTCTGAGAAGCAGCCAGTTGAGAACACCGCTCTATGTAAGCAGTTACCCCAGAGTCCTATGGCCTAGTGACACAGGTCAACAGATTAAAAAAAAAAATAGCAAGAACAAAAAGAATACAGAAGACTCGAATAACACAACGAATGAGCTTGATTTAATATGGAAATACAGAATAGTACACTCATAATTAAAAAATACACTTTCCCCCATAATACCTATTAAATAATTACCCCCCAAAATTTGTGTACTAGGATACTAATAAATTCTCAATGAAAGTAAAAGAGTGATCAGTACACAGGTCATATTTTCTATCAACAATGCAATTATAATGGGTTTCAACAATGAAAATATATTTTACTATACAAGCTTTACATGTTAAGAAATCAAAAACATCCATATCTACATAATACATAGTTCAGAGTAAAATCAAAATGAATATTAGAGCATTTTTAGGATGGACAAATAATAAAACTAAATATTGAAGTTCGCGGGACCAGCAGCTGGTGTTATGGCTATGTCGCTGGACTCCCATGTAGTCCAGGACCCGGTGGCTTAAACTCACACCGGGCACATGTGCATGTGCGTACCCAAGGTCCTGAGAGGAGAATGGAGGAGAAGGGATTGTGGCCTGGCTAACCGCCCCCCGGGAGTGATTTCTTGCTTTCTATTTCTCTGTCTTTCTCTGTCTTTCGGTGAGCACATGCACCCTATAGCAAAAACCTCTCAAAAAAAGAAAAAAATATGAAGTTTGCAGGATGCAGAGAAGTGATAATTCAAGGAAAACTCAGACGTTTAAATGCCAATATTAAAAAAACATATTTGAAAGCCTGCAAACTAAGAATTCAATTTAAGAAATTTATAAGTGAATACAAGACTAAAGAAAATAGAACAGAAACAGGGAAATGTCACACAAAGTAGGATCGTCGAGGAGAGAGTATTCCGAAAGACTGACCCGGCTGCAGTGGTGCAATGGTGGCAGCACGCTGGGATGCTGGCGCCACAGGGAGCAGTTGGGCCCCAGTCACCCGCACATGCGAGGTCTATGCACATGCTCCTGTGATCCCGGCTGGCTGGGAAGACTGGGGACGGAATCGTGGCATGGAACTCCGTTAGGGTGCTTACCTTTCAATAAATAAGTAAGCCTCAAAAACAAAGAATAATTTAATGGATAATGGAACACTGTAATATCAAGGATAAAAAAGAGGGCATACCTAAAAATAAACTGGAAATTAAAAAATTAATACAGTAATACACACATAGTATCTATCTAAACTTTGAAAATCAAAACAAAATTATCAGAAAATCTTGCCAGGGAGAAATAAAATCAACAGCCAAACTGTTGACTAAAAAAACTCCCCATTCAGTCACAGATATAGCAACAACAGAAAGACCAACATAGTTTTACATTTGAGTTCTACCAAGCATTCAAGTAACAGATATTAGTACACAAATTCTATTAGTGAATATAACCTTATTGTATAAGAATAATAACAAAATCATGGAGAACGGTACAGGAAAGAAAATTACCAGCCAGTTTCACTTACAAACATGGACACTAAAATCTTAAACTGTTTGTTAAATGAAACTGCAGTGTAAAAAAAATACTGGGCATTTCAGCTGTGAACTGTTCCTTTTAGAGACTAAGACTACTGAATATTTTCTGCTGAGACTTCAACCTCCAGACCCCAATCTAGAGAGTGCTTCCACACACTGAGTGTCTGGACGGGTCTAAGTGAGCAGTAGCCAAACATCTGAATACTATGAGTCAGAATATTCCTGAAATCTCACTGAATCCGATGCACAAAGAGAGAAAAACGGAACTGCAGAGAGATTGCAAATCTCCCAACTTTCCCCTTTTTGCAAGCCTCTGAATGCTCAGCTTGAACTTTAAGAAATTAGGAAGAAATGCATAGCCCATCAGATGACCAGAAATCACCACAGAGGCACAAGGAATATGAGAAACCGAGAAAATCCCTCTCCCTCCAGGGAAAGGAACAACTTCTCTTCATCCACAGACAGTACAAAGGAACTCATGGAAATGTCAGATAAAGAATTTAGAACATGAATAGTGACAGAGATATAAGAGAAGAGAGACAATGAACTCCAGAAGATGCAGGAGGAAAGGGCCAACAAGTTTTCAGGTGAGGAAGTTTACTTGCACTATCTGAAAGAGGAAATACACCCTCATAAAAAAGAATCAAATGCAACTGAAAGAGATGAAGCTGTAATACAGGAAATCAAAACCTTCCTTGAAAGCATTAAAAGCCGATTAGATCATGTAGAAGACTGAATCTCAGATGTAGAAGATAGAATCTCTGCCCTAGAAAAATTCACCACCAAGACTGAGAATAGCCCAAAAAAATGAGAATAATATATGAGAAATACTAGATACCGTTAAGTGTCTAAATGTCCAAATACTTGTCCCACAAGGTGAAGAAACTAGTAAGGGCATTGATAAACTATTCCACGAAATCCTGGAAGAAAACTTTCTAAACCTAGAGAGGCCTTCAAAGATTTAGATATAAGAAATACGTAGGACCCCAAATAGAATTAACTTAAGATCTTCTCCATAGCACATCATAGCCAGATTGGCCAAAGCCACAGACAGAGGCAAGATACTAAAATTGGCAAGAGAGAAATGTCAAGTTACTTTCAAAGGATACCCCATCAGGCTAACAGTGGACCTTTCATCAGAAACAATGTGAGCAAGAATGGGAAAATATATTCAAAGTGTTAAGTGAAAAAACAATTTCAATCAACAATAGTATACCCAGCAAGATTATCTTTCATATGGAAAGAAAAGACCAAGACATTCTCAGATAAACAAAACCTGAAAAAATTTACCAACACCAGACCAGCTCTCCAAGAAGTTCTGAACAGAATGCTATACCAGGAAAACCAAATACAAACACATAGAGATTAGTTCAAAAAACGACCAAGAAAATGGCCAACTTAATGGTAGGGACAAGTCTGGAGTTGAATGTTATATTCCAGAATTTAAATGGAAAGATCAGACCGCAAGAGAAGAGAGATTAATTAAATGAAACTGAACTGGTGAAATAGCATTTTATGACTTTTGACTAAAACATTACAGATTTTCTTCTATGCTTTGTTTTGTTCTATGCTTTTTTGTCAAGATTTAAGGATTTTATTTCTTCTCTTGAACTGTCGATAGGTTCATCTACCTACTATTTGAACAGAATCCTAACCTGTTTCCTGACTTTAAGTCTTAAGCAAATTTCTCTTTAAATTTTGGTTTATTTAAGCTAAAACTGCTTTTCTTGAAATTAAAAAAAAATTTAAAAATACCTACTTAAGGACTGCAGTGAGCTGTATAGACTTAGCTGGGTTTACTTTATATTATATTCATTCTACTCACAGAGTTTCATTGCTAAAGTCAGATGTGTTCACAGATGTGTATATATCAGCCAAACTTGCTGTTGAAAGTATTTAAAGTAATTAAGATATTTTGTGAATCAATAAAATGTGGGAACAAAAAGGAATGCAAAGCAACCATAGATACCAGAGACAGTGTGGGAGGAAGGTAGGAAATGGCAGAGAGTGAGAAATAAGGAATAATAAAAAAAAGATAAAATATATAAGAAACATGAAATGGAACATTATTTGTTGATGGTAACATGTATGACTAAGCCATTCTACAGTGTATTCTGGATGGGAAATTGCATTTTGTGTATGTGATGATGTTCAGTGAATAAATGTAAAATATGAAATTTTTAAAATTGAAAACTGAGACAGAACCACTGAGAGAATTAAAAAGGAGATGACCTGACCATATGATTTTGCTTTTAAACATCACCCTATTTTTGTATGAAAAAAGTAATGATAATAATACAAAAATAAAATAATTCTTTTAAAAAAAGACACAAATGGAGATTTATGAAGAGCCTGTTTCAATTCACATTCTTCTCTCTTTGATGCATTCAACACAGCTAATAGCGACAAATAAAATTAATAAATCTGAAAAAAGTTATGTATCATGCCTATATGAATTATCCCAGCATGGATGATTTAACAGCACATCTGTTACTGTACTTCACCCAAGACTAAAGAAGACAGGCACATCGACAGACACGGAAACTCTGTCCATAGCACCCCCCTGTGCTTAGGAATGCAATCTTTGGAGATCAGTAATGCAAGGGAGCGTCCTGAATCTGGTAAGGGGTATCTATCA
This sequence comes from Tupaia belangeri chinensis, assembly GCF_000334495.1. Classification (NCBI taxonomy): domain Eukaryota; kingdom Metazoa; phylum Chordata; class Mammalia; order Scandentia; family Tupaiidae; genus Tupaia; species Tupaia belangeri. The sequence continues at coordinate 1,127,937 of NW_006159718.1, forward strand.
GCAACTGACTGCATATAACAGTATTCAGTCATGAGACTCCAGACCCATCTTCTTTAACATCAGAGGCAGTATAAGCAGGGAGTATCTTGTTTTGGAGGTCCCAGTCAGTGGAGTAAGATAAGAAAGTAAGTAAAATGTATAAAAGTAGAATACTGTCATTGTTCACACATATGAATGTAAATGTCGCATGCCCTAAAGATTCTGTGGGTGACTATTTATAAATAAAAACGATTTGAAAATTTTCCTACCCATAAATTCTAGATCCCATAATAAATTGTATTTCAATGTCAGCAACAAAGAATAGATATGTCATTATTTTAAAATACACATGCAGCAAGAGCAACCAGAAATAAAATGAGCCAAGGGATACATTCAGCAAAGAATGCTTAACACTTCTATTGAGAAAATATATATAAACTTTTATTGAAAAATGTTAAAGAACTTATAAATTTATAGAGAGATATACCAAGTTTATGGAAAAGAAGAGTCAAAACTTTAAAAATGTTGATTCTCCCCCAAAAGACACATAGGTTCTTTTTGAATTAAATAATCTTGTAGAGTATTTTTTTGGAATCTGACAAAGCTGAATTTAAACATTTTTAGGAGAAAAATCTCAGTAAGATCATAACTTGCTTTAAGAGGAAGAAAAAACTAATGGAAATGCCCTACTAGTTATCCGAAGGTGGTATGAAGTGATAAATATTAGTAGTTAACAGACAGGAATTAAACAAATAGAAGAGAACTTAGATTTCTGCTATAGTATGAATGTGTCATCCCCAAATTTCATGTGTTAAATTTGGTTATATTTTGAAGGTATTAAGAGGGTGGAAACTTAATGCAACTGTGGTAACAGCTGGACCTTTGGGAAATGGTCAGGATTAGTAACTAGGGTGTGGCCACCATGATTGGTCCCTGGTGGATTTAGAAGCGAGCCAGACATAGAGACATAGACACTACCCCACAAAGAGCCCCCACCCAAAAGAATACCTGCACCAGAAGTGGCTCCTGAACATAGACCTGCCAACCCCTGACTATATTAAACTCTGCTCTATAAGTCACACAGATTCAGGTGTCTCTGTTATTAACAACACAGCAGGCTGAAGTCCAGAGACAGAAAAGCTTGTACTGTGATAGAACCAGCTTTGAAGACATTTATGAAAGAGAACTATTTAAAACCATTGCATTTGGATCGTCGGTTATACATACGCGTAATGAAATTAGATTTACTAATTGTACAGTTTATATCAGAAAGGAAATAGTAAAAAAGAACTTCTAGTAAGAATATGAGAAAATATTTCTGTGACTTTGAAGCAGAAAAGAATTTCTTAAGACACAAAAAACCCGAACTGTAAACATGATTAACTTTATTGTGATAAAATGAGGAGACCTGCTCATTGGGGGATTGTAAAGAGGGAGAAAAGACAAATTATAGAGTAGGAGAAGCTGTTTTCCATAGATATGGCTAACAAAATATTAGTATCAGACATAAAATGAACTTGTCACCCTCAGTAAAAGCTGGATGAAGACCACAGGGTAAAATAGTAAACAAGACACAACTATTACAGAAGAGTAAATGCAAACAACTAGTAAGCATATGAAAATAAAGAAATGCATTACTAGCAAGGAAAAACATCTTTAAACAACATAAGATGACAATCTATATCTTCTTGAATGTCAAATCACAGAAAAAGTTGCTAAGAATGTGGAACAATACTTGTTTGTTTTTAGATTTTTGCCATAGGGCATGTATGCTTGCCGGAGACAGATAGAGAAGGGGAATGAGAAATCATCCCCCAGGGAGGAGGGCTACACTGCAACCCCTTCTCCTCCATTCTCCTCCATTCTCCTCTAGGGATTCTGGGCACGCTCACACATCAGCCTGGCGTGATTCTCGAACCACAGGGTCTGGGACTGGAACAGTGGTAGGCTACGTGGGAGTTCAGCACCTTAGCCACCACACCACCTGCTGGTCCTGGCAATACTAGTTTTGTAAACTGTTGGAAGGCGGTTGATTTGGTGGAAACAATTTGGCATTATCTAGTAAAACTGAGGATGAGATTTCCCTACGCTCTGGCCATCTGCTGTGACCTCAGGACAGTCTGGTCCATTCGCAAGAGGAGCCATGTGCCCGCAATACCCTGCTCTGTCACTAGCAGTGTAAGGAAACTGTAAATAAGGACCAGTTAGAGACAGAGGAAAAGACTGTGAAGGCCATACGAAGAAATACTATAATAATGCAACGGTGAGGAATAAACACATTACATAGATGAATCTTCCCCCCCAAAAAAGGAAGCAAAAATACTCTGAAGAACTCATCTGAAACAATACAACTTCCGTAAATTTAAGAAAACAAATAATAACAAACAAAATATTAGGAGGATGAGCATGTTTTAAAGCTATATAGAACAGAAAAGTAGTGATAAAAGAAAGTTGAGGAATTTTCCTGTAGGTGGAAGAGAGAAGGATGTAGTCATAGATTTCCATCTTATTACTGAAGAAAACATCGATAATATTGGGCAAGCTCTATTCTTAAATCATGCAGTGTGTTCATGGACATTTAATCATTATGCTCTATGACTTTGATATGCTACATTATTTAAATGTTTCAAATATTTAAAGATAAAATATTTAAAATGAATGACTCAGTCAAACATATTTCTAGGTATTAAAAAAGTTTTTCTGAAGGTAATGCAAAACTTTGTTATTCCAATTCATAAGGCAGCTGGAATGAGTATAATTCTCTTGTTCCCACCTAGAAAATAAATCCAATAAACACCTATGGTCAAGACCCTCAACAATCCACGTTAAGTTAAATCCAATAGATTACTTTCTTTGCTTGTCTTTTCTGATTTCTGAGCCCAGATTCTCCTTCCTAGTCACTTTAATTTAATTTCCTGAGATATTTTATTTTCCACCCTTTGTTTAGTAAAGTTTATCGTGGCTACTTAAAATATACAACACAGTTATGAGATCCATATAGATGATGAAATGGCCACTTCAGTAAAGCGCATTGACATATGCATCTTATTTTGGCTTCCAAGTCATACTCGCTGGCTTTTCATCACCATTCAGCTCCCTTACCATTTCAGGATGCTTTGCTGGCTTCCTGTGTCAGTCATGAATAATAGAAACTGCACTAGGTAGTTTCGTACAGAGATTTTCATAGAGAGAACTGCTTACACCGATGTCTGAAAACGCAAAAAGGGAACGCAGAAATAGTACTGCAGGAATAGATTAACAATGGGAAACGCGTGGGAGACGGTGCTTATAGGCCGTTAGTTGTCCATAAACTGGAATCTCAGAGAGGGGCCCTTGTAGAGTTGGGGCTCAGTTTCCCAAAGAGGGGATATAGTCCAGCCAGTGATGCTACTTCAGAAGCCCCGAGGACAGCCCTGACAGCTGATTGATTTGTGATTGGTTACTTTTCTTGCTTCATTTTAGTGCCCCTTATTGAATTATACAGAATTTAAAAGGAAACAATTGACCAGGAAAAATTTTGTTTTCAGGTTTCTAGCTCCAGCATCAGAAAGCAAAATACGGGAGGGTAGATCCAAAGTCGAAAAGATGGCTTTTTGACTGTCACTCTCTACCTGTCTTTAGGTTTCGAGTACTGGAGAACCTCAGGCTTTGTCCTGGGGCCATTTCCCTTCCCTGCCTATGCTCTTTCTGTGGAACCTCGCTGAACTTCATGTGTTCCATATCATGGGGAGTCAGACAGCTCCCAAACTGCTTCTCCAGCTTTCACTTGTGCTGCAGATGGCATCTTCCTCTATATAACTTGACAACTCTACCTGAATGCCCCCAAAGCAATTGCAAACTCAGGATCTGCAAAATGGAATTCTTGCCGTTCCAAATCTGCTCGTCCGGCTCCTCTTATCAGTTTATATCATCATTCGCACTGTTAGTTGTTCAAGCAGAACACCCTCGTGTGATTCTCTCTTTCTTCCTTCACATCACCACTATCCCATCTAGCCCATTACAGTTCTTGAGGCTTAACCTCCAAAATACACTGGTTGTCACCCAGTATGCATGGCCATCAACACTCATCGCTTTTCACACGGATTACAGCAATAGTTGGTCCGCCTCTCTTCCTCCTCTGGGTCTTTATTCCTTGAACCCACTCCTTACATAGTAACCTAAAAATGTAACTTATATCACTCCCCCACTTAGAATCCTTCAACAATTTCCATGAACAGAATAAAAAAGGCCTTTACGACACCAGAGGAGCTGGGTCCTGCATCCCGCTCCTCTCTCACGGTTTCCCCACACAGGGCTGGGGACGCCTTGCAGGTGCCCTGCCCATTCCAACTGAACGAAAGAGGTGACACAGACCCTGCAGGTCATGGCCACTCCTGACATTATCTGTCTCTGTTTCTTTCCAATGGTGCCCTAGAACACGGTTGGAAGGACAGGTCCTGGGTCTGAGGTTTGAGTTTAAATCTGGTTTTCTCTGCCCACTTTCTTGGCATCTCTGAGTGTCAGTTTTCTCATTTGTAATGTAATCTAGTATTTATGTCATAGGCTGTTTGGGGAGATTAAGAAAAATAAAATATGTAAAGTATCTCAAAGTGTCTGGTGCAAACTAGGAATGAAATTGCTTGGAATTATGTAAAGCTAATTTCATGGGGTTTAGGATCCGGGAGTAGGCTGTCAGTGCTAGCCACTTCTCCGCTTCCTTTGTCTTCCATCAAGAGGAAGTCTCCCACCCGGTACTGGCTGCCTTCTCTCTGTTCCCTAGTGTTCTCTGCCCTGTCCACCCTGTTCATAATGGAGGCTGGACGGCACTCCACTGGCCGGAGCCCAGTGAGCCCTATATGAGTGGGAGCAGGGGCGTGTATACCTCAGCTCCGTTTTTGCAGTGCTACCCGGGACCGGGGGCGTGGGTGTGTTCCCGTGCACAGGTCTGAGCTCTGAGCATGGCCTCTCCAGGATACTCTCTTCACCGGGGCTGCTGGAACTGCTCCAGCCCCTGATGCTTTGCTGGGAAGGCCGTGACTCCAC
>NW_006159718.1:1133300-1150069 GCF_000334495.1 Tupaia belangeri chinensis
TCCCTACATCGTACTAACACCTTGTCAATAGTCTCTCTAAGTTCACTTCGAATTATTCTAATTTGAGTGTGTCATATATTTCTGCTGGAACTGACGCTCAGTGGTGTGGTCTGACATAATCCACGCTCTGCACGTCTGGACCCACGCGTGTATGTACGTGTGTATGAGTCACATGCTTATTCCTGCCATAGCCTCTGTGGGAACCAGGGACTGCCGAGTCCCTTACTGTCCCCTCTAGATGCACCCGTTTGGCTTACTGCAGCCACCTGTCACCCAGGGAGCTCTCAGTGTTGATACTGTCACATCGAGCTGTGCTTCTCTGCTCTCTGGTTGTCCCCAACTTGCCATCTGACACAGGCTCTAATCAGAGCAGACACTTCCAGTTTTCCTGGTCTGTGGATGCCATCGGTACTGTGGGCCCCTGACACTTGTAGAATGAGATATCAGCTGCTCTTTCAGCTGAAACCCTCCCCTACGCTCCTCTTCTATTCTCTGTGCTCCTCTGCCAGTTCAGGGAGAAAAAGTTGGTTCATTTGCTGGCTCCTTGCAGGGTTGCCAGGTCTGTGGAAGCATCAGGGCTGCCTGGAAGCAGAGAGCATGGCAGAGGCTGGCACAGTGGGACTCTGGCCTGACGTTCTTGAATAGGTGACAGTATCTAACAAGGCTGGGCTGTTCCCAAGCCCACCCTGAGGTAGCGCTTGTACTGGGATGGAAGCATTATTCATAGTTCCATATAAGTCCCAAATTGCCATTACTTTCAACATTTGAAAAAGGAAAGATTTTCTTTATTACTTCCAAGTCCTATTTCTTGCCTTTAAAATAATAGGCAGAACAATAGAATCTGCATCCCCTGGTTTGACGCTCCATCTGGCTTCCCTTTCATCTTGATTTTAAACTCTGTACATTTCCCATGAACTCCACTAGTGACTCTACACACATTTGCAGATGTACCCACCATGGCATTGGCATGAAAGGATGCCGTTGAGTTATCACTTGTTTAAAAGCTCTGTCTTTGATCAGAATGCTATACTGGAAAAGCAGAGAAATATAGTGGGGAAATGGGAGCATTTGACATGGTCCTTCTGGGCACTTTGGAGAAATAATGGTAGGCTCAGCCTATGATTAGCTGCATCAGGACCGCTAACCCGGTGGTGTCATGGAGGGAAGCCTCTGAGAAACTTCTGGGATTTCCCCCCTCCTTCCATCCTGTTCATGACTTTATCACAAAATTGAATAAAGGCCTAAAAGGAGAATTTATAAACATTACCTATGACATAAAGCTAGCAGATAATAAAGAAATATTTGAGGGCAAAAATAGATCTTCAACTGAAAGTAAGAATGGACTGAAATCTGCAAGCAAAAACACATTCCAAAGCTCAGTTACAGACACTTACACACAAAGCCATACATACACAAAGTGGCAACTTTGAGCGCAAGGCGCAATCTGATGGGCATTTCCAGTAACCACCGAGTCTGCAAAGAAAACTGTTTTGGAAAACTCTTACCTGTGTTTGGGCTGAGAATGTAGCTACTTGATAAAAGATGACTCTTTGTACTGTCTCTATTGTCTGCTTCTTCACTCTTATCCTGGGTTTGATCAAACTTGAAAACATCTTAGCAGTCACCATCAATTTTCTGCAAGGAAGCTGACTCCATGTGGTCAAACAGTCAAAAATTACTGCCTCCTCCTTACATCTCTCTGTAACAGGGGGAAAAAACTCAAATGGCTTCAGGGTCTAGGCAGGCAATATGTTGAGTGAAGGAGGGTGGGGGGGGTAGTAACTGCAGTGAGCTGAAGATGCTGAAAAATTCATGACTCTTTTCCAAGTCTGGCAACTGCTTTCAGTTCCATTGTCACCATTTTTTCATATTAGCACATTATTATTAGATTTTCTTTTAGTTTATATTAAATCTCCTGATTATTAAATGTGGAAAGTACATTCTTTTTTTCTCTGTTTCATTTTTATTGTGGCAGAATGTGCGTAGCATAAGAGTTACCATCTTAAACTTCCCAAGTACACAAAGCCATACATACACAAAGTGGCAACTTTGAGCGCAAGGCGCAATCTGATGGGCATTTCCAGTAACCACCGAGTCTGCAAAGAAAACTGTTTTGGAAAACTCTTACCTGTGTTTGGGCTGAGAATGTAGCTTCTTGATAAAAGATGACTCTTTGTACTGTCTCTATTGTCTGCTTCTTCACTCTTATCCTGGGTTTGATCAAACTTGAAAACATCTTAGCAGTCACCATCAATTTTCTGCAAGGAAGCTGACTCCATGTGGTCAAACAGTCAAAAATTACTGCCTCCTCCTTACATCTCTCTGTAACAGGGGGAAAAAACTCAAATGGCTTCAGGGTCTAGGCAGGCAATATGTTGAGTGAAGGAGGGTGGGGGGGTAGTAACTGCAGTGAGCTGAAGATGCTGAAAAATTCATGACTCTTTTCCAAGTCTGGCAACTGCTTTCAGTTCCATTGTCACCATTTTTTCATATTAGCACATTATTATTAGATTTTCTTTTAGTTTATATTAAATCTCCTGATTATTAAATGTGGAAAGTACATTATTTTTTTCTCTGTTTCATTTTTATTGTGGCAGAATGTGCGTAGCATAAGAGTTACCATCTTAAACTTCCCAAGTGTGTAGCCCAATGGCGTTAAGTGCGGTCGCGCTGCTGGGTGATGTCATCATCCTGTCTTCAGAGCCTTCTCATCCTCCCTGACAGAGACTCTGCACCTATTACCTGTGCCTCCCCACTCCCTGCTGCCTCCTAGGCTCTGGCAGACACCATCTTCTCTCTGCCTCTATGAATCTGACTATTGTAGTTACCTGTTATCAGTGGAATCATGTAGTAGGTGCCCTTTTGACTCTGGCTTTCACTTAGCATAATGTGCATACTGTCTTCCAGAGGTACGATGTCTTCAGGGTTCATCCATATTGTAGCATGTGTCAGGATTCTATTTCTTTTTAATTTTTTTTTCCAGAGGGAGGATGTGGTCACTAAAGTGAGAGGAGAGAGAGAGAGAGAGAGAGAGAGAGAGAGAGAGGGAGAGAGAGAAAGAGAGCGCATTCCCTATTTATTTCTTTCTTAAATTATTATTTTTTATCATGGTAAAGTATACATAATGTAAATGTACCATCTTACCCAGTTTTAAGTGTATAGTCAAGTAATGTTAAGCATATTCACAGGGTTGTGTAGCACATCTCCAGAACTTTTATGATGTTGGAAAATTGAAACTCTATTCCCATGAAACAACTGCCCATTCTTCCAAGTTACTGACAACCACCATTCTACTCTCCGTTGCTATGAGTTTGACTACTCGAGATACCACATATAAATAGAATCATCAAGTTTTTTTTCCTAGTGATTGACTTATTTCACTTAGCATAGTGCCCTCAAATTTCATCCATACTATCACTGGAAGGAAAAGAATGTCCTTCTTTTAAAAAAGTGAACAATAGTTCATTTTATGTGTCTACCACAATAGGTGTATCTATTCATCTGTCAGTGGACATCACCTTTTGGCTTTTATGAATAATGCTACTACAAAGCTACAGACTGTGATGCGCACATATTTGTTCAAGTCTTTTCATTCTTTTGAGTATTTTTAAGTATTTACCCATAAGAGAAATTGCTGAATTATATGACAATTCTGTTTAATTTTTTGAGAAACATCGCATCATTTTGCACAGTAGCTACATATTTTAAATTTCCACCAGCAATGCACGGAAGTTCTAATTTCTCCATATTCTCACCAACATTTGTTATTTTCTGTTTTTTTGTTTGTTTGTTTGTTTTATTTCTTTGTTTTTAAAATAGCTATCCTAGTGGGTGTGAAGTGATATGGTATTGTGGTTTAATCAGATTTTCCCTAATGATTTGCTATGTTGTGTATCTTTTCATATGCTTATTATACACCTGTTTGTCTTCTTTTAGTTAGGTTGCTTATTTTTGAGTTGTTGGACTTCTTCATATATTTTGAATATAAATCCCTTGTCAAATATAGGATTTGAAAATATTTTCTCCCATTCTATGGGTTGTCTTTTCCCAGTACTGGTAGTATTCTTTGATGCACAAAAGCTTTTAATTTTGATGCATTTTGTTGCATCAAATCTATTTTGTTGTTGCTTGTGTTTTTGGTGTCATAGTCACAAAATCATTGCCACATTCTATGATGTGAAGCTGTTTTTCTTGTAAGTCTTATACTTTTAGTTCTTATAATTGGGTCTTTGGTCATTGTTTTTTCTTATTTTTCAGAGGATATCTCTATGTTGTGATCCTTCTGCCTCAATCTCCTGGGTAGCTGAGACTATAGACACATCAGCGTGCCTGACTATCACACAGAATTTCCCTATGTTTCCCATGTTGTCTGCAAGTTTGCAGTCCTTCTGCCTCAGCCCTGAAAAGTTGAGACTACAGGTACACACCACAGTGACTGACTTTCAGGGTAGGCTAGGACTTGAACCAGACCTTCATTCTTTTGCATGTAAACTCCAATCTTCCCATCACAATTTTAAAAAAAGACTACCCTTTTCCTACTCAGTTGTCTTGGTATTCTCATTGAAACTTATTTGATCATATATGTGAGGGTTTATTTCTTGGCCTCTTATTCTATTACACTAATCTATATGTTTGGCTTTATGTCCATACCTATATTACTTACATTTTACCACTGTATATCATTCATGATTATTTTAGCTATCTGGTCTCTTGAGATTTTATATGGACTTTAGAATAAATTTACTTATGTCAAAAACCGCCTTTGGGGCACCAGCAGATTTTGTAATGCATTGCATCGTTGGACTCCCACATTGTTGACTGGTGGTTTGAGTCCCAGATCCAGAGGCTTAAAACTCACATCAGGTGCATATGCATGTGTGCCCAAAATCCTGAGAGAATGGAGAAGGGTCCCCATGGGAGGGATTTCTTGCTTTCTGTCTTTCTGTCTGGTGAGTGCACATACCCTATAGTAAAAATATCTCTCAAAAAAATCTTTAGAATTTTGATAGAGATTGCATTGCATTTATGGAATTCTTTGGATAGTATTCACATTGTAGTACTGTACATTTCTATTTAAAGCACTGGGAAGTCCAGATAGAATCTGTCCATGACAAACACATCCTCTGTTCATTAGTCATTAAAGTGAAAACAAACTCTAAAGAAAATCATGTAGGAAGTGGTGTTGGGATGGCCACAGTAACACACTGCATCCTGGAAGGCAGAGAACCCTAATTTTTTTTAGTCAGATTCTCAGAAAAATATTAGGTCATTGGGAGAATCCTGATGTATTTTTTCTGTGCAAAATGTGTCATAACTTTCCTGACAACCCAATAGAAGAACTCTACATAATAAATCTATAATAGATGAGAACTCTTAGAAAATAAGAATTGAAGTAAGGCTGTGTTCATCAACCTGGCCTCTCAGATGTAGTTCAGAGAGGTAAAAATGCCATTGCTTCCTTGAGCAGAAAACAGGAACGGCTGCCCCAATCCTGTTTACTGGTACACAGCAACATAGCAGGCCTCACAGTAGAGATCAGGGAGGAGAGAGTAACTAGTCAAATAATTAAATTCCTGAAGAGAGAATAATAGAGGTGCTAATCCAAGGCATAATGAAAAAAATATTTTCTGGGTTAAAACTAAATTTACTTTTGCTTTTTTCCAGATTTTTGCCATAGGGCATGTGCCCTTGCCAGAGAGAGACAGAGAGAGGGACAGTGAGAAATCACTTCTTGGGGGATCCCCATGCAATAATCCCTCCTCCTACATTTTCCTCCTGAGACTTTGGGCACTATGCACTCACCCCCTGCATGATTTTCAAGCTGCCAGGTCCAGGATTTGAACTGTGGTCAGTCATATGGGAGTCCATCACCTTAACTACCAATCCAACTGCTGACACCAACTAAATTTACTTTTATACATCTTGAACAAAGCCAAACACTCATAAAGATATTCTATGAAAACCATACTTATAAACACACTTAATTTTCAAGGAAAAAAGTCCTATGATTATTTAGTCAGAAAATAACCATAAATCCCCACAAAGAAACACAGCTCAGGCTACCATCATTCTTTCTATACCAGTAAAATCCAGATTACAACGGAGAACTGTCTGTGGAGAACTGAAGATAGAATATTTGTTAAATTGCCAGAGGACATGTGTGCTCACTAAAGAGGGACACGGAGACTGAGAAAGAAAGGGGAAGAGGGACAGCATAGCCTTCAATGGGTGTGGTCACACCTCAATCCTTTCTCCTCTATTTCTCCATCTTGTCAGCAATTTGGGCATGCAGAATCTTGAAGCGGGGAGATTAATGTCTCTGTATTGACTGACATGCATGGCATTCCCTTTTGAAAAAGCAATGTAATACACTGTAAAGTTATATGTAATCCAATGTAATATAAAGAAGATTATGATGATAATAAAAAAATAAATAAATAAATTATTACCAGATTTAAAATTATATTGGAAGATAGATGAATAATTAATAACTAAGTCATGTATCCATTGGAAACACACAAAACAGAAGTAAATACATATTGTCACTTAGAAAAATTGTCCATGAATACTGGCTACTCTCAGGATACTCCTGAACACGTAGTTATCTAAAAGGAAGAACTATATTTTCTGGACTCCAGAATTTGTATCATTCTTAATAATTTTAAATACAACAATAAAGTCTGCATACTACTTGGGGAAAAAAATTGAAATTTGGGCATGCACACACATGCAATTGGTATGTTTTTCAAACTGTTGTGGTGGGAATTCGAACTGCAGTTGGCTATGTGGGAGCCTGTTCCTTGAACCACTAGGCTACATGGCTGACCTATGAACAAATTGTTTCTAATTTGAAGACTAAAAACATCCAGAGATTGGGCAATAGGTGATCCATTACAGGAAGTAGTAGTTTCAGATTCAAGTTGAAAACTAGATAAGGGAAGAAAGGAATATTAAATTTAAAAAAGTACTTGTAACTTTTCATATAAACATACATTTCCAATAACATGTTTATTCTGTAGAACAAAGATGCCACTCCTCCAGGGGACTGAGCCTATCTGTACCTCTAGCTATGTTTCTCAAACCCTTCACACTGGTCTGGGGTTCAGTGCTGTCAAAACTTCTTTGAAATTTTTGTCCTGGTAAACAGAACAAATTTTTATTTTAGACCTCAAACTGTAACACTTTAACGTAAAGACATTTCTAATCTAAGAGTGTGTTAGTTCAACATTTCCTGGGTCATCTGTGGGCTACTCCAACGGAAGTGTAACCGGGCCGGAGGAGAACCTGAGTGCTCTTTATTGTTCTCAGTCTTGGAGTCCATCTTAACAAATCAGACCGAAGGAAAGACAGTCTTTAACTTCTGTCACATCCCTTGCAATGAGTCTTGCAGAACCTGCTCTCAGCTCCCTCACAATAGGCCGAGCCTAATGCTTGGCTAATGCAGGTTCACGATAGCCTTGCTGAGTCTTCACAGCTCCTGGACAGTGGAGACAGGAGGGGACAGACTCCACCAACCCCTCTATGTGACCAGGTACAAAACCACCTACAGACCCTCCCTGCTTCCAGGATCTAAGAGATGTCTTGACTGACTTGACTTTGCTTCTGCTGATTATCCTTAAGCCCTTTCAGAGAACCCAAACTGGGCTTTCCGTCCTTCATGCTCAGAATTCAAGTCTCTCCTTCAGCAGTGATTGCCCCTGATGGTATCAGGTCTCCTTGTGACCCTGCACGAAGACGATGACCAGGCTCCTCAGAATTCTGCCCACGACAACAGATAACTTGCCATTTGCTTCTAGATGGACCTCCCCTTCTGGCCCCCTCCCAGTAGGTTTTGTAACTTATTCAGCACAAGAGAGGTGGTTACGGACTTGTCTGCTCACACTGGTGCTGGACTGACTGAATAAATTCCTTTTCTTACTCACCAAATCCAGTCTCTCAGATTGGCTTTTGTTGAGCAGCAAGTGACATGAATCTGGTTCTGATTCTCTACTCTGTGGGCAGCTTTGCCCGTTTTCTGCTGGGTAGTTAGCATGTTCAGATTATTTCAACAGACTACAATTTTTGCATAAAAGTCAAGGAGTTCTAGGGTAAGGGAAGATTCTTCCCATCTAGTCTTTCAAGCCAAATAAAAGTGCTTCTTTTTTTATCTGATTATAGGATTTGCAATGCTCCTAACCCTTCCATGCATGGTCAAAATTGGGAATATTCATAATCAAGGCAGGAATTTGGTTCAGATTGGTGGTAACACTTGGATGAATTGGCATGTTATGTGGATGCTAAAAGAGGTTCTGTAAGTCTCGTTTGGAAAGGGATACTCAATCAGAGAACAGTGAAATAATATTTATATGCTCCTTTGAGGTGCAAAGTGCCTTACATAAACTAGGTCATTCATTAATAGATTCTCAAAACAATCCATTTAGGCAAAGAAGCAGTGAGGTTAAGAGCTTACGTGCAGATATGTAGTTCGAGAGTGGATTTGAACCCAGCTCTGGGTCACAGCTTTGCTCCAGAGCTGCCATATTACAAAGGAAAACCAATTATTTGGCCTCACAGCTCCGGGCTAAACCTCGTTCCAGAAGCTGCTTCCCTCATTAACCTTTCCCTTTCTAATGGCACTTCCTACCTCAACACCTCAACCCCTGACCCAGGAAACTACCTGTAGGAGGACTCTGGAATAGGGCCATGCTAAGGGGACGGAATCATTTTGATTTTATGACTTCTCTCCAAACCTGTGGCTCGACGCTGTTTTCCATTCATCAAGGTAATGATAGCCTGTCTGAATTAAACATGATTTTCCTTCTCAGGAAAAAAGCTCAAAGGAAGCATCGGAGTTAATTAGAGAAAGTGATATTGGAGCTGCTGACAGAAAGAAGCCCATCAAAGACAATGTCAAGGGGAATCCCAAATCATCAAAGCAGAGCACTCAATTGCAAATTGCTTTCTATTCCAGCTTTGTGGGGCAGAGGGTGCTCTGGGATCCTGCTGGGCTGCAGTGCTGTGTGGGGAGTCCAGGTAGGAGGCCAGCATGCAGACACAGGGTTCCTCAGGGTGTGCAAAGGCAGAACCGGTCACCCTGGGGAAAAAAAAATGAGTAACGCCCTGAGTTAAGTGGCCCCTCCCTGTGAGTTTGAAACCACGAAGTTCAACTGAAGTCTCTCCTTGTATGGAGTCTTTGTCCAAATGGTGCCAAGTACAATGTTCACTCTCTAATGTGAGCAGAAGTACCTACTTTCTTGAACTTCCAGTTCAAATTCGCCAACATGCTACGTGCAAGTTTCTGTGCTGGGTTCTGACTGCCTTTGCCCTCCTCAGGTCTTTTGACAAGGCCTGTTTTCTTAAAACTATCATTATAATTTTAAATGAACACGTAATCACTGTATTATGGGTTGCAGTGTGGTTTTTTAAATATATAGATACAATGTGTAATGGTCAAAGCATGATAAATAGCATATCTGCCGCTTCCGACATTGATCCTTACTCTGTGCCGGGAACATTCAAAATCCTCTCCTTTAACCTGGAAGAAATGCCCACAAAATGATTGTTAACTAGTTACCTACAGTAACTAGGGTATAGATCTCTAGAAGCCAGTTCTCTTACCTAACTGTAATCCGTTAACCAGCATCTCTCCCCCCTTTTCCCTACTCTTCCCAGCTTTTACTAAAGACTATGCTACTCTCTAATTCTTTGAGATCAGCGCTTTCAGTTTCTGCATGCGAGAACGTGAGATGTCTTCTCTCTGTGCTGGGCTTAGTTCACTTTGTGTACTGTCCTCCAGGCTTGTTGACAAGGCCTGCTTTTGATGTAAGAGTAGATTTCACATCTTATTATGGGTGAGACTGAGCATATTTTTATATATTTATGGAACACTTGTTTTCTCTGAACTGGTTCTCAGAGTCTCTTGCCAATTTTTTTCTAAGATTTTCCTTAGTCTTTTTCTCTAGTTTAGGTTTTTATATATTAGAGATAATAACCCTTTGTGATATAAATTGTAAGCCTTCCTGATATGTCATTTACCTTTACAATTCCCTATTTATTTATTTTTAATCCTGCAGATTGTTTTCATTTTAATTGTTGTCAAATATAAATCCTTTCTCTCTTTCTCTCTCTCTCTCTTTTTAAAGTTTTTGCTATAGGATACATGTGCTCACCAGAGAAGGACAGAGACAGAGAGAGAGGGAAAGTGAGAAATCATCCCCAGTGGTGATGGCCATGCTGGAATTCCTTCTCCTCTCAGGATTTTGGGCATACACACACATGCACCCAGTATGTTTTTCAAGCTGTCTTATCTGGGACTCGAACTTACAGTTGGCCATGAGGGATCCAGTGGCCTTAATCATCATACCACTGGCTGACCCTAAATCATTTCTCTTATTTAATTTGGACTTTGTGTCATAGTTAGAAATGCTTTCTCTATTCTTTGGTTATGAAATAATTAAATAATTTTTCCTCATATCTGTCAGATTTTATTTATTGAGAGGTTTTTGCTATAGGGTATGGGCACTTGCCAGAAAGACAGAGAGAGACAGAAAGCGAAAAATCACCCCCCAGGGGGGATGGCTACGCCGCAATCCCTTCTCTTCCATTCTCCTCTTGGGATCTTGGGCATGCACGCACAAGCACCCGACATGAGTTTAAGCCATTGGATCCAGTATTCAAACCACAGTGGACTATGTGAGAGTCCAGCGACATAGCCATTACACTAACTGCTGGTCCCAATTTTATTTATTTTTTAAAAAATATTTAAGTACCTAATGTATTTGGAATAAATATGAGGAATATTTGGTATGAAGGATAGATTTCCCCTTCTTTTTTAGGAATTAAAATACATGTTTTCTTTAGTGCAAAAACAAATTGAAGACCTTGCATAGCTTGTTCATAATACATATTTTCCTTATGCTTTTTGAAGACTTCTCATATAATAAAGGGACTACTTACTAAGAATATAGGGAGGTCAGGTGGGAAATCCTGGGGCTCAGAAGGGCAGGCCATAGGCCCTTCTTCTAGGCCTAGAAGCGGAAAGCAGGGATGTTTACTGGAACCTGAGACAGAGGGCTGAGTGGAGAGGGCTGCTCCGCAGGACCTATGCCCTAGTATGAGATTCAGCCAGTGACACACAGAGATCCCATCTTAATTAGGTTATCCAGTTACCTCAGCAGAATTTACTAAATAATCATTTTTACTCTAGTGATTTAAGATAATGCCTTTATAGTTTATTTTATTTTTAAGAGAGATTTTTTACGACAGGGCATGTGTGCTCGATGGAGAGATGAAGAGAGACAGAGGGACAGAAAGTGAGAAATTCCTCCCCAGGGGGAATGGGCATGCCACAATCCCTTTTCCTCCATTCTCCTCTCGGGATTTTGGGCATGTACGCACATGTGCTCAGTGTGAATTTTAAGCCCCTGGGTCTGACATTTGAACAGCAGTTGACTACATGGGAGTTTAGTAATCTAACCATTATGCCCTCTGCTGGTCCCCAGATAAAGCCTTTGTTGAACATTAAATATTCATATAAAACTAGATCTAGGGACCAGCAGGTGGTGTGGTGGTTGGGGCGCTGAACACTCCCACATGGCCAACCATGGCTTGAGTCCTGGATCTGGCAGCTTGCTTTCTCACTTTCTCTCTCTCTCTCTCTCTCTCTCTTTCTCTCTCTCTCTCTCTCTCTCTCTCTCTTTCTCTCTCTCTGTTTCCCTCTGGTTAAATGAAAATAAATAATGAATAAGTAAAATTAAAGAGAATAATTTTAAAAAATCTAGATCTATTAGTAGAGTTTCTATTTTCTTTTGGGATGGCTGTTTGTTTATGTGTCAGTATTATATTATTTTAATTACAGTGGTTTTATATTGAATTTTAATATCTGAAAGGACTAGCAGCCACATCCCACCAGCCTGTATTCTTCTTTTCCATACATTTTCTGGCTTTTCTTGATGACTTACTCTTCTGAATGTCCATTATAATTAACTTGTATACCTTCAGAAATCAATATGACAGCATTTTATTTGCTAATTCATTGAATTTATATTTTAACTTAAGGAAGATCTTTGTGATGTTGATTCCTTCTATCTAAGAACATGGTATGTTTTCCAGCTGTTTATGGAGGAGTACTCTTGAGGTCTGGAAGGAAAGGGGACTGGGTAGAGGCAGCAGCTCTATTAGGAGTTCTGCACATTCTTTGAATGCCAAACACCAAGACGCACGCATTCTACCTTTCTGTGTGGATTGTCTTCTGAACTGATGAGGATTAGTTTATGTAGTCACTGACCCTATGCACGTGGGCCTCCCGTGTCCTTATGTTGAGGACGGTTTTACTGGACAGCTGGGGTTGCTTGCCAGAAGATGTCAGCAGCATTCTTTGTGGAATCATCTGCAAGCAGAGCCCATCAGTCTAGAGAGATATTTAGAAAGTTGGTGACTCTTGGAGAGAGCCAGTTGGTAGAACTCCACTTCCAGCTGTCACTCATGTTTAAGAAAGCTAAAATCAGAAAGGCTGAGCTTGCAAAAACTGTCTCAAAATGACAGGCATCAGTCATTCTTTCCAAAATTTTATGTAATCCTCTTAAACTGACAGTGGCATAGAAGAAGAAATATAGCAAACAGAAGGGACTCGTTTGCTGTGAATCAGAACACCTTAAGCTCCTTGCCTCACCCTCATTCCCTGTGGTGAAATTGGAACTTTAAATGGAACCTTAATAATGAAACAATCTCCAAGTTTATTGATTTTCTTCAGTTAGTTCCTTTACTTACTCAGGCATGATTTTGTTTTCTAACATAAAGCAGCATCTAATTCTAGGTGCTTGATGTTAAGTTATTTGAAATGTTGAAATGAACACAGAAGTTAGTTGGAAACTAATTCAATCAGCTGTTGTTACAAAGGAAAAACAATATAAATACCTATTAGACAGTATTTATTTATTTAATGCCACAAAGCATAAAAGTTAGCTTTCAAAAATATATAAAAGTGACTTAATGTAAGGAAATAAACACTAGGGCCAAAGAAAATTTAAATCATAGCACAATATCAAGATCTCTGAGCTGAGGTAGAATGGGGAGTGTTAGAATCTAGGAATAGACTAGAGAATCTTAGATATTTACTATCAACAGGTGAATATTGATTTCTAAGATTCACAGTACATAGTTAAAAAGAGGAACATAGTAATTAACTTTATTTTCTATGTAGAAGATATTGAAAGGTTGTCTTGAACAGTCTTCAACAAAAGTTCTCCTAAATATACTAAGAGGTGTTTATTGCTTCTTCTTGTGGTAGCCCTTAATTAACCCCAGGTGAAGTTGTGATGCTAAAATGTGAAAAAAGTCTGAGTCAGTATGATGAAACTGATGGTCCAGCAACTTGAATATCTCAACAACACTACATAGTGCCTTTGTAGGGGCCGTAAGGAAGAGAGGTATCTGCCCACTGAGAATGACATTACATTATTCCAAATTATAAAATCAGAAAAAAATGTAAAGGCAGCTGTTTCTATAAGAGCCAATGGAACTATGATTTATTATTTCTAGAAAAAAATCAAAATTCTTTTTATTAATTGGCAGAGGGTACATGCATTTATGAGAGAGAGAGAGAGAGAGAGAACCCCTAATGGGGCATGGTCATGCTATAATCCATTTTCCTCCATTTTTTCTTCCTGTCTAGATTTCGGGCATGTATGCATATATGGTTGGTGTGTTTTCTAAGCCATTGGAGCCAGGATATGAACCTCCTTCAGTCAAGTGGGGTTCAACTCCTTTAACCACTACACTATGGGGTCAGTCCTAGAAAATCAAAATTCTTAAAGCTCATTTTGAGAGATAAAGGTAGGATCTGCCTTAACTGTGCTGATACCATTCTGCCCCTCACCCATCCAGGAACAACAGGGAAGCAGAGGTTACCTGGCTTAGCTCATCAGCAGGATCTCCACCCAGCCTGCAGTGGGCAAGGTGGAGCTGGCCTGGCCCACATTATGCCCATTACCACCTTGTATCTTGCCTGTCCTGCTCAACTTCCAGACACACTGGGAGCAGAGAAGTTTGGGTATTCCGTAACTGAAGACAATGAGATTGGGAGGAGTCTCTCTCCATAATCCCCTCCAGCTGCAAAAGGAGAGAAACTCCCCTTTGAAAACCTAAACCTAAAACTCTAACTGTGGACTCCACATTCCCACCCACAGTAGAGGAGGAAAACCACACAGAGCTAACCACGCCATAGGAAACACACAGCTAGAAACCTACTCCAAAGAAATAGGAAACAGTGACTATATCACCAGATGACTAAAAGTCAAAACAGGAGAAAATGAGGAAATAACTTCTCTGCAAAGAAATTTCTCACCAACAATGGATGAAACAAGAGATTATAGAAATGTCAGAAAAGAATTCAGAATATTCACTGAAACAAAACTCAATGAGTTGCAAGAGAAAAAAGACAACCAATTTCAGGAAAAAAAAATTTCCCATGACTTAAAGGAGGAACTCTGTAAAGAGATAGACATGCTGGAAAATTATCAGACAGAACTTCCAGAGATAATCAAGATCTCCCTCAAAAGTATGAACAGCAGATTAGACCACAAAGAAGAAAGAATTTTTGACCTTAAAGGCAAAACCTCTGATTTAGTCCAACTGAAGAGTAGAAGAATAATCATTAGAAATGAGGATACAGAAGGGAAATCCTAGACAACATCAAATGACTGAATCACTGCATTGTAGGTATCCCAGAAGACAAAGTGACAGGAAAAGGCATAGAAAATTTCTTTCTTAATATGTGAAATATTGGGTTGTTGGGAAAGTCATGATGCATTTTTTGCATAGAAAACATAGACAAATAGATCATGACTTTCCCAACAACCTAATAAATAGCTGAAAAACATTCCAAATTTAGACAGTATTTTGAGCTTACGAGAACTCACAGTGACTGAGTAAAAGTTTTTCTATCTCTTTCTAATGAGCTGTTGTCGTATACAATTTTATCTATCGGTAACTGGATCAGTGATTTATATCACAGATATTTTTAGATTTTAAACTCTTATCTCCTACAATCCTCTACATGGAAATTACAAATTATTCTTTCATTGGCTATGTTAAGATTATCTTTTTATTCAAAATCTATCCTCATGAAGAACCGTGAGATGATCAATGACTGTTGCTTAAGCTAGCCCATTCGTGGCACTTTGTCATGGCAGCCTGAACAAATTAGACAATGGGATATGAAGAACAGAGGACAGACCTCTTTTGGCCACCATGTGACCCTCCACAAGTTGCTTATCCTCTCTGAGGCTAATTCCTTCATCTCTGCAAGGAGGTGAAGAGAGATAGGGAGATGGAGTGCCCTTGATGCATAAATACTCAGCACACCACAGATGTGCACGTCAGTCACTTGTCAATTGTAAGGAAGGACCTGAACTTCACTTTAATTTGCTTCATGAGTCTGTGTTTTTTCTCTCCTCTTAGAAATTCTACATTTCTTGTGCAGGAAATGAATCATTGTATTGCATCTCTACTGATACCAGGACAGTTCTCTGAGCTCCGTAAGTTTGCTCAATGCTCCCTACACCATAAGGTATGTTCTAAAATTGGATTGTATTGAAGTACAGATTTATAGTAAAAACACAACAAAACAAAAACTCATGTTCTACTTCTTAGATACATTCATGATCACATGAAATTCTGCAGGATGCCCTTCTTTAAAGATATAGTCGTCGGCATCCCATCCCCATGGGTGGGGCCTAAATCCATAGCAGTGACACCTAGAGGACTTCCGATGGTTTTTGGCACACTGAGGAAAGGTCTGTGTAGTTGGCAAGGCTGAGGTGGAGGGTCCAGAGCTGTCAGCTCTCAGTGAACAGGGCTGGCTAAATCCCACTCTTCTGGAAGTTGTGCATGCATATATATAAAACTGGTTCTTCTGCAAAGTCTTCTAATCTCAAATTTATTGGCCTCATTAGTAATTAGTGAAGGTTTTATGAGTAGAATGATGGCACATAAACATTCAGCTTGTGCCATATGCTGCTTCCAAATCATAGTAGCTCTGTGATTTATGAGATGAAATGAGAATGGAAATATATGGGCTGCAGTGTGTTTTGTCAGTGAAGAAAGCAATTGCGATCCTTTAACAGTGTGATCGGAGCTTCTCACTAATGAATGGAAGAAAGAGGTTCGAAGCGCACCTGCCATTGGCACAATTGGCCAGCCCGGGCCTGCTGTGAACTAAAGTGTGGCTCAGTCGGGTGGATGGGCATGCACGCTCTGCTCACGTTCAGGATGAGGCTGTATCTATGGGTCACGTGAAATCTAAGAACACGCCGCTCAGATTTATATTGCAGATGGACAGACGCCTGGGAGCCCTTCTCCCATCCTTTCTGCTATTTGAATTGCTTGATCTGCTTTTTCTCATAGGATTAGAAACAGAAAGAAGACTGAAAATACTTACATCGGGGTTAGCAAAACATTGTCTTATGTACTCGCTGTTGCCTTCCTACTTTTTCCACTTCATTACTTGATTGAAATGTAACAGGTTGTCCGCGTGGCTGTCTCTGCTCTGCACAGGGCAAGGAGCTGTCCGTGTGGCTATCTCTGCTCTGCACAGGGCAAGGGGCTGTCCACGTGGCTGTCTCTGCTCTGCACAGGGCAAGGGGCTGTCCGCGTGGCTGTCTGCTCTGCACAGGGCAAGGGGCTGTCTGTGTGGCTGTCTCTGCTCTGCACAGGGCAAGGAGCTGTCCGTGTGGCTATCTCTGCTCTGCACAGGGCAAGGGGCTGTCCACGTGGCTGTCTCTGCTCTGGCC
>NW_006159718.1:1150117-1159256 GCF_000334495.1 Tupaia belangeri chinensis
TCTCTGCTCCGCAGGGGGCAGGGCTGTCTCCGTGTGTCTGTCTGCTCTGCACAGGGCAAGGGGCTGTCTGCGTGGCTGTCTGCTCTGTGCAGCGTAAGGAGCGTTGCTCTGGGAAGCAGTAGAGCACTTGTGTGAATCTCACATTGGACACTTAGTTGTTTGAACAAGTGATACAACTTCTTTGAGCCATACTGTCTTCTCTGTAAAATGGGAACGGTGCTTCTAACCAAGGTCATCACAGCATTTAAATGGAATAAGTCATGCAAAGCACATTGTTCAGTGCTTGGCACACAGCGTGCCCTCCGGAAGTGTTTGTAGTATGACCCTGAGCACGGCTGGGTGCCAGGTCCAGGCTCTTTTAAAGGAAGGACACCTCTACCATCATCAGAGAGCAGATGGAAGCTTTAGAAAAGCCCCGGATTATTTCACACTGGCTGAAACTAATCTCCCTGTGGACCCTCTGGATAGAATGTGCTTCAGAACTGTCTGCCCAGGTGCAGAAGTGTCCGTTCCCCGATTTCTGCCCACCACAGGTTAGAACTCTTCAGGAGGTATTAGCTCCTTGCAGCATCAGGGTTGCTGAGTGAGAGCCTATGGGCATCCCCAGAGGGTATGGGAGGCCCAGGCAGGACTCTGCACATGCTCACTGCTGCGGCTGGCCAGGGAAGCTCAGGAGCTGCTCCTCTGTCTGCAGCTGGCTGTTGCAGCGATGGCCAGACCTCCCCCCACACAACCCCACTGCCCCCAAAACAAGAAAAGAAAGAAATGGTCGGAGAGGATATGAGATGGGGCATACGCGATGTCTGACATGACCTTTATACTTACGGCAACTCCACCGAGTAGATACCGCCAGTGTCACTTCGTTGATGAGTCATTGAAGCTTGGAGGAGTGAAGTAACTCACTCCTGGCTCTCAGCTCTACATGGCAGGGTCAGAACTTCTTTTTGGAATTTTCATTTTGCCAGAGGGCCTGTGTGTTTTTCCAGGAAAGAGAGACAGAAAGAGAGAGAGAGGAAGAGGGAGAAAGTAGTCCCAGTGGGTTCTTTATCCCTGCAATCTCTTCTCTCCCATTTTGGGCATGAACACACATATACACGTTATCTTTCTTGAGTCACTGGGGCTGGGATTCAAACTGCTTGCTCAGTCATGTGGGATCCAGCTGTCTTAACCACTGCACCATGATGTCAATCTGGAAGCATCAGAATTTAAACATAGGCTCGCGTTAACTTTAAAACATGTGTAAGATGTCCCCACTCTAGTGTTGGACTAACCGCCTTCCATTTGTCCCTTTAAATTCCCTCTAGCCTTCTCTGTCTCAGGAAGACGATGTACAGGAACTTCATCAAAGTGCTTTCTTTCCCACTGGCTTCTTGTTGGGAGGCACAGGAAGAGAACCAGAATGTGATCAAAGACAGAAAGGAGGATGTGATCAGGTTGTTATTTCTTCAGCTTCCTCCCTGCCAGGCTGCCTGGGGCGGGTGCTGTCCCCACATGGAAGATTGCTCTGAAGCGCTTCCCAGAAGTGTCTGTTGCTCTTCTCCTTCTGCCCTGGAGCTCAGGAATACCCTGCTTCCCGAGCCTTCCAATCCTGGGGACAGGGGCAATTGTTACTAGACACTTGTGATTTCCTGCTACATGGTCACAGGTCGTCACTTCATGAAACCTCTTCCAATCGTTCTAGTTTGAGCGTGCCATGTCCTACTGGCACCCTACTGGAGGAGGAGGGAGGAGTGCAGAATCACAGGAGGCAGTGTCTCTGGGCAGGTCTGCCTCAACGTCACCCTCCTCGGGGAGTCCTTCCCCCAGGGGTTTCTTTGTTCCCTGGGCCAGGCTGAAGACCATCAGAGCAGGATGGCTTGCTGTTCCTCTTTGTCTCGGTTCCTTGCAGGCAGCGTTTCCCAGACACACAACTGCTCTCTGATATATTCATAATTTAGCAAGAACAGCTTTTAGACTATGCTTTGATGTCCAGGCCCACTTCTCCTTCTTTAGTTGAGGTGACAGTCATTTTTTGAGGTGTATCAGCATTTAGTATTAGATGGATTTTGCTCACTGTGGGGTCAGAGTATCTTTCAAGTACTTGGGAGATAGAGACCCCTATCACCATGTAGTCATCCTGCCGGACTGGCCACCAAGCACCTCCTTGAAGCACGGCATGTCTTCCCGCAGTCCTGGGACTTAGCTGGGAGGGGAGCGGTCAGCCCTCCTGCCAACTCCAGCTCCACTTTTTGCCTCTTAACACTTCTAGGAGAATTCTCTGCATTCATTTTAAATAAAAAGCCCAACTCTGGGTTTGAACAAACATGTTTTTATTCAAGGTTTAAAGCATTTCTTTTATGGCTCCCCCGCCGAGCCTCTGATTGTTTCCCTTTCCTCGGAGCATGAATGATTGTTTATTAAACATAATAATAATAATAAAGTGAAGGTAGGGTCTCTTAGCTGGCATTAGTTCAGACTCCAATTTAATCTCTCCCCAGCCTCACTTCATTACAACTCTACTTGGTTGCGTATTTCATAACCAGCATGTGTCACAGTGAATGAAGTCGAGCTTCAGAATAACATGTCAGTAAGATGATTGTTCATGGAACACACAGTACCTCTAGTCTATAATTAAAAAAAAAAAAGAAACTGGCTGAAAAAAATAACATAAGAAATTTGCTTCATTGCATTGAACACAGAAGCTTTGAAGTAGCAAAGGCTGCCTTTCAGTGCCAAGGGGCTTGTCCCTTAGAATGTTAGGACAGGAGGTGATGTTTCCTCACCTCCTAGGGGGGTGAGCAAGGCTTCTTTTGTAGAACTGAAAGGCTTGGAGGAGCATGAGTCCTGGGTCCTTCTACTTCCAGAGATGGTGTGCTTAGAATGAGGATAGCTCTGCCTCTCGTTAGAAATAGGACCTCAGCTCCTTCAGCTATAAACTGGACATGATGATGGTGCATCCTGCAGCTATTGTGCAGATTATAAAACACGAAAACTACAAGTAATTACGGGAGGGCTAAGCACATAGTCAGCGCTTAACATACAGCAGCTGCTTTGAGCATCGTGCAAGGTTGCAGACAGCCTTGACAGTGGTCAGAGGTACTATCTCAAAGGGCTTGGGTCAGAATTGGAGACAAGATAAAGATGATGCCACTTAGAATCTTGTTGAGCACAAAGACACAAATGGAAGAAAACATCCTAGAAGAGGTCTTTGATTACAATGGGAAAGCAAGACATCTTATGGTCCTTAGGTTGGAGGCAATTCCTCAAGAACATGTTCAAATTGCCTAAAGAAGATGGCTGCTGGATTGCTATGTACAAGACAAGAACTCGATAGAGAGAAGAGACAGGAACCTGAGTGTGGGGATGGGTAGCTGGGATGGAGTAGATCTGGCAGTGTTGTGGGTGTGAGGTTAAGGGAAGTCAGAAAATAGGGATGACAGAAATTCCAAGGTGACTTTCAAAGCTCTTTGCTGTAGCGTATGTTAGGTTAACCTCTTCACTTTTCCAGGATAACCTCAGGCATATCCACCTAGAGTAAAAATTCTTTCCTGCAGGCACTAGCAGGTGGTTAAGGTGCTGGATTCCAACATGGCTGACTGTGGTTTGAGACCTGGGCCTGGAGGCTTGAAAATCACACCAGGCATGTATACATGCATACTCCAAAATCCCAGGAGAAGAGGGGAGGAGAAGAGATGGCTGCGTGGCCATACCTACTGGGAGATGAGTTTTTACTTTTCCTCCTTCTGGCCTATGGCAAAAACAACAACAGAATATTCTTTTATGTGGGTAAAGTTTTTAGGGACACTCAGAAGTCTCCAAGTTCTACCAGTGAGTTGTAGATAAAAACAAGAAAACAAAGCTAGTTTTATGACATATAGAAGGCAGATAAAGTGGAGTTGGCTGGCCTCTGTGTTAGGAAGAAACACATCCTAGCTGTTCTGAGGCCAGACAGTCTCAGGCAGAGAGTTTTCCCCAACACGAGCTCTGCTGGGCTCCTGAGAGGTGCTTACCCAGTCTCACTTCTCATAGCTGAGGTTGGTCAAGGTTACTTCCCAGTAAAGCAAGCGCTTCCCACCCCATCAACCCTCTATAAGTGGTGGTGATATTTTGAAATGAGGTCATCTAGAGTAGAATTTGTATTTTTGAGAATCTTCATTGTGTCTACTGCTCTGGTTAGTCTAGACCAAGAAAGGTATTCAAGGAATAGCTAAATCCAGGAAGAAGAGCATAACAATGATCTCGACTGTATATAGTCAGTTGGGTTCCCTGTCATCTGTGGTAAAGCCAATTAGCTCTGCTCAGAACCTCACAGCATCCAGAGGACCTGTGTGGAGCTGGGGCCATGTCCTACAGGGCACGTAGAAAGCCCATAGGAACAGGAGCATTACAGAATTTAAACTTGGCCCACTTTTCTGACTGCATGTAAGTCTTTTTAGAAACCACAGTATTCCTTAATAAGGCTGAGATTTTCTTGTCATTACAACTACTTTTGAGTGGTGATAGAGCCAGTGGTCCACTCTGGCCACAGGATCTACTGTGGCCACCAAGCTAGCCATGTGGCAGGCATACAGCCGTAGTATACGCTCTGGGAGGAACGTGTCCCCTGACATTTATACAGGTCTTGAGAACTCTGCTGTAGGACACTGGTGGCCCTTGGGTCTCTCAGAATTGCCATGTCCCCAGAGTCCAGCTCAAAGATGACGTCAGGATAGCGTGGCGACAGGAGCACCTCGTTTAGCTGATCCCATGGCCCTACTGCTCAGGCAGTCTCTTAGCAGCCTAAGCGGAGCCTCAGATCTTAGTTTATTCATTTTTTTCACTTTTAAAATTTGTATTTAATCATTGTGCATCCTTTCCAGTGTAAAATTTTTTTTCCAGCATAAATGAGTGCATATCAACCAAGTCTAAAATTCATATACATGGTCATCCACAGATACGTTTTTTAATTTGCATGCAATCACTGTGTATCATGACAGCACACCAGGTGAATCTCCCATCGTGAATCCACTGTATGTTGGTTCGGTCGAACATCTTACCATACACATTATCATCAACAGGTAATTTTCCATTTTTGTGTGCCTTAAATGCTTTTCTTCTTTCTTTCTCCTTTTAATTCCCTCCCTCGCACCCACCCCCCCTCCCACAGCAAGTTTATGTGTCTATTAACTTCCCCATGGTTCCCTTCCTCCCTCCCATGTTACCCACTGCCTTCTGCACCATCTCTGGTATTGACTGTTGTCCTCCCTGCTATTGCACCGCCCACCTTTCAGTTTCTGTCATAGAGCCAACAAAGAGAAAGCTATGAAAACAAAACAAACAAACAAAACTGAAAATGAGCATCAACAGGTAAGCGTAATAGCTATGTCGCTGGACTCCCATGTAGTCGATCGCGGTTTACATCCCGGACCCGGTCGCTTAAAACTCACGCCGGGCACATGTGCGTGTGTGCCCAAGATCCCGAGAAGAGAATGGAGGCGAAGGGATTGCGGCATGACTATCCCCTCTGGGGGGTGATTTCTCACTTTCTGTCTCTCTGTCTCTCTCTGTCTATCTGGCAAGTGCACGCGCCCTATAGCGAAAAATCTCTCAAAAAAAAAAAAAAGTAAAGAGAAAAACAAAAAAAACTGAAAATGACACACAACAGTGTAAAGACATCCCATGTTCCTGGATTAGAAAAATTAATATAATAAAAATGTCAATTCTACCCAGATTAATTTAAATTCAGTGCAATTCCTGTCAGATTACCAGGAACCCAAGCTTCTAACAGGACTGGAAGAAGTTTCAATACCTCTTGGCTTGGAAGCCTTCATTCCCTGGGCTCTTTCTGGTTGCCTTGTGCCTCCTTCTGCTCATCCCCGATGCCTTTTCTGGACTTCTCATCCTTTTGATCCCTAAATGCTGGATGTCCCAGGACTTACCCCTGACCTCTTCTTTTCCCCTTCAATGTACCTTTTTCAAAAACATTTTTAATTTTTGTATTTTAAATTCTGATTTACATATAATAGTTGTACATATTTGTGGAATATATAGTGAGGTATATAGTATTTCAAAATATGTATCCATTGTGTTCAATCAAATTAAGATGCCCATCTCTACGTCTTTGTGTAGCGTTGGTTCATTTATATGATCTGATGGCTTTAAATTTACTCATGTGCTGATAACTCTCCCATTTCTGCTACTCCTCTTGGAATTCTAGATGTATGTTTAACGTATACTTCTTGCTTCCACTTAGACACGTCATAGCAACCTCCAGTTACGCATGTCTCAAACGACATATTTTGTACTTGGTTTTCTTTCTGCCAGGGTTGATCTCTTCTCAGATAGTCTTAGTTCAGCTCTTCACCTGCTTCAGGCTCTGCTCAACGTCCCTTTATCAGAGAGCTGTCAGGGAGCACGTTAGCTGAGGTAGCACTGCTGTTGCTTTCTAGCCCCTTACATATTTGTTCTTCACAGCAATTGTTCTGTCCGTGTGTGTGTTGCATATTGACCTCTTCTCACTCGAATGCAAGCCTTGTATGTTTTGTTGTTCACTCCCATGACCTCGACGCCTACAATAGCATTAGGAACAAGGTAGGCAACTCTGTAAGTATCTGCTGAAAGGATGAGGGTACAAGCAAATTAAGGAATGAGAAAGCATCTGGGCTCCCCGTGTGAAGAGCAAACACACTCAACAGAACTGGAGTCATTTAAACTTTCCCAAAGTCTGCTCAATCTCTTGGATAGAGAGCCTCCCTTCCCTTGTGTCAGGTTTCTTGGCAGCATCCCATCTTCTGAAATGTGTGCAGCATGCAGAGGTGAGAGCACAGGCAAGCTGGCATGGATGGCCCCACTTTTTCCATGTTTTTAGCTCGTTCCAGGGCCATTGTGGGTATGGGTATAAAACTTGGCTGGAAGAGTAGCAGCTGCTTATTCCTGGGAGTCATTGACCTTCCTGAGCCTGGGTTAGGCCAACTGGGATATAAATAGGGCCCCTGGTACGGTTATTGTTCAACACAGATTTAGTGTGCACACCGTCCTTAATGCCACTCCAGCACCTGGGAAGTATTTAATAAAGAGCAACTGTGTGATGGACAGGAGAGGGGGACAGGGAGGAGGGTGAGGAAGAGGAGGAGGAAGACCAGGAGGAGGAAGACAAAGAGGAAGAGGAAAATCTAGAAGAAGGAGGAGGGGAGAGAAGAGGAAGAAGAAGATGTTGATGACGTATCACCCAGAAGATGATATGGCTTGGAAAAACTGGAAGCTGTGTAGTAGGAGACTGGCGATTCAAGGATTCCTCCTGGCTGGTTGGTAAGTCAGAACGGAATACATTCATATTGGGTGGGACAAATGGTTCTCTTCAGTCAGTGGCCTTTTCCTGAGAAGCTCTCCCGAGCTAGGTGCAGGGCCTCTGGGTAAGCGTGGTGAGACTATGGCTCTGCATTATTCCCCACTCCTGGCCACAGCGCCCCCTGTAGGGGTTAGCAAGTAGCTGTGATGAGATGAGACATCCAAGAAGAATGTGCCAGACCCACTCTTAGCTCCTCTGGGGTTCACCTCCTGGTCAGTCAGCTTAAAGGCTCACAGGACCTTGTTCACAGCAGAGTTAGTGATTCTACTGTTCACACTCGCTGTCTCTGACTTGTGGTCACTGTTGGCCTCTTGCTGTGTGTGCAACCAACTGTGTCTCTGTCTCTCACTGTCCTTTTTTCCTCGTTCTTCCTCCTTCCCTTCTTCCCTCTCCTTCCTTATTCTTTCTTCCCCCAACTCTCTCCCTGTTCTCCTCATTTCTTTGGTTAATTGAGTATATTCCTCAAGTCACTCTCTCGGGGTCTCTCTCGAAACCATAATATAGGCCTTTCGATGGCCTAAAGAGTCTCTAGAATTGGTGCCGTCCTCCTGGAGCTGGCATTTTGACACTTACCTACACATTTTTTCAGAGGACAAACTTCTCCAAATTTTTCTTTCATAAATATTTTAAATAATTGTCATTGAAAATTTCTTCCAATACCCAAAGGAAAATATTCAAAGTACTCACTCTCCATGGTATCTGATGAGAGAACTGCCTGCCTATTGGAACAAACAAAATAAGCTTGTCAATGATTTCTATAGAAGTTTTCTATTATTTTCCTTCTACATAAAATCCTATAAAGCATTTGTGTGTGTGTGTTATAGCAACTTAAAGAAAGGAGGCTTGAGTGGAGACAGCTATCTTACTGAATGAGAACTAATTTTTCTACTCTCCAATTATTTCCGTCCTGCCGGTCTCCTCCAGTGTTGGGAAACGGGGGGATAAAAATACTCTTTATTTCAACCTATTCTAGTAATTGGGATAATGATAATAATTATAAGACAAGAAAAGATTTTATAAAGTAACCCTTTCCTAGCTCCCATAGAAGAGTTCAAAGAGAGTGAGGAGGAAGGCGCCAAATTTACTCCAAGCTCTTTGGTGAATGCTTTATAGCATCCTTTATCGATCTAAGTCCTAGAAATCTTCCAGAGACATTCTCACGCGTGGATGCACGCACGTACATTTGTGTCCTGACTCACCTCAAGGCTTTAAAGATTCACCGTCTGAGGCCACAGGGGACGTGGCATGAAGATACTTCTGGGGTGGGAGACAGGAAGGGCTCTGTTTAATGGATTAGTCCCAATCCACGCCTACTGGATTTTCGGATCTTATCAATCACTCTCCCCTCTGATATTGCTAGTGATGGGGAGTCCCCTGGGAAGGCAAGTAAGGCTGGTACATGAAGCAGCTGCAATTTGGACTCAGGACTGTCTGAGGCCACAACTCACAATCTGCTTGTTGGGCAGGGAAGTGTCCCTGGGGTGGTGCAACTGGGCACAGGAGATGAACCACAAGGGGACAATGCACTGGGCCCCTCCTGTGACCAAGCTGTGCCAGACGGCAGCCATGGTGGGGGACGCACGTGCCCTGTATGGGGGTTCCGAGGGTGGCAGAAACCAGGGCAAGAGGCCGTGCCAATTGTTCTCCAGGGGTCAGGGGTCAGGGGTCAGGCTAGCTGCTGAGTCAGCCCGTCTCCTCCGTAGTTGAGGATTCCTGCTTCAGATTCCCTGTACCCCACGTTTGCCAGGAGAAGTTCCCAGAAGCCTGTTTTTTTTTTTTTTTGTGTGTGTGTGTGGCTTCCTTCCGCACTGGGGGCTTACACGGCCGATCCCG
>NW_006159718.1:1160560-1173016 GCF_000334495.1 Tupaia belangeri chinensis
GGGAAGTTCCCAGAAGCCTTTTTTTTTTTTTTTTTGTGTGTGTGTGTGGCTTCTTCAGGCACTGGGGACTTCCTCGGCAGATCTGGCCAGAGCTCAAATGGCCCATTCAGAACACTAGGCATCTGTTTCCATGGAAACGAGTACTGGGGGGAGATGGGGACACTAGGCAGGGCCTGCAGGTGCTGAGGGCTTAGAAAGAACCTTGCAAATCGCCTTGGTTTATGCCCTGATTCGCGTGTAAATTAAACACCTCGTGGCACACTAATGGTTCTTACTGGCAGTCATTACAAACTGTGCCAACAGCCTGGGGCCTGAGCAAGATGGACAGCGGCAAATGTCTTCCCCAGGCAGGATCTGAGTGAGCCGGCATCGCCTCATTCGTGTGTTACGTGACATCGAGCGTCAGGACAGAACACCCTTGGTGAGGTGCTCTGCCAGCAGGTATGTGGGTGCGGTTGGGGGAACAAGCAAGCCCTTGCTTTGGTTTCAGACAAAGCTTCCACTCCCACCTCAACTGCGTCGCCCCTGAGTGTCCTCCAGGTGTCGCTGGTCAGTTAGGGCCCAGCCTACCTAGTGGCCAAGCATACCCCAGCCCACCACTGCAGGCAGGGTGACCAGTTACCTGCAGCTCCATCAGCAGCTTGCTTGGCTGTAACCCTCTGAGCTTTTGCACATGTTTATTTTTAGGAAAGTCTTGGACAGGCCACCATAATGTGATGACTTTTTGTTTGATGTAGCAGAGGCCCAATATTCATTAGGTTTTCAGTAAAGGGTGTCCAGGAAAATATTTAGGAGAATATTTGGAACCTCTCACTTTGTAGTGAAACTTCTTTCTTTTTGGTCAGAATCTACTTCTTTCTTTCTTTCTTTTTTTAAAGATATATCTACATTTTGTAATACAATTATAGATTTTTAAATAATTATTTATTTAATTTTATTCATTTATTCATTTATTTTTAATTTGACCAGAGAGAGACAGAGATAGAGAGAGAAAGGGAAAGTGAGAAAGCAAGCCACCAGGTCCGGGGACTTGAATCCTGGTTGGCCATGTGGGAGTGTCCAGCACCTTAACCACCATGCCACCTGCTGGTCCCAAGTCAGAATCTATTTCTTAAAGTAATTGTATTCTTTAGACTTCAATAATTTTTGCAGCTCCCTGGTAACAGTGCGGTGGTGGCAATATTACTGTCAAAAGTGGCACAGGTGACTACTCCAACCGAGGTTTGAAGTGGCTTCTACTGTGGGATGTTCTTGGTACTGTTCATACACTTGTCAGAAGTGCAGGGGTGCAACTGGGCCTGTGGCCAACTATAATGAGAAACTCGCACGGGGGTCCTCTCTCCCCGCTTTCGTCATTCTCTCCTACCACAAGCAGGCTTCCTCCAGAGTGTGAGAATCCATTTGCTCGTGCCATAAATATCGCTAAGGGGAAGAAGCCTCGAAAAGTCTATGTTCTGTAGGTTCCATTCAGTGACCTTCTGAAAAAGGCAAAACCATGACAGAGTTTGGTTTAAGAGAGATAGCCACGACAGATGGTTCTCAACTTGGAGGACTTTACAACATGAAGTCATTCTTAAAAATATCAGAGACATATTTAGGTCTAACAGAGAAAAGGAAGAGAAACATGTAGGACTGTGTAAAAGATTTATGTTCATCTCCAACCCAACCCAAATGCTGAGTTAGATATTACCAGTGTCTCTACAGACACAAGGCTCAGAGAGGTTTCAAGCTCCAGGTGAGACTGTAAGTAAGAGAATCAGTGTGCCAGCGAGGAGGAAATATTTGTTGTGTATTCCAGGTAATGCTTCCACACCAACCGTAGAAGAGTTGAAGTCCTTAGCACACGAGTAAGGAGCACAGTGGTTCTTCATCCATCTCCCCTGAGGATATCTTGCCAGTTTGGGAAGACAGCATGGCATTTGGCATTGCCTCCAGAATCTCGATTTCCTTTAAATGATTGCAACATGCTTTTGAGCTTCGTTTGTTGTCTTATTCTAAAATGCTGACCAAACAGGAACTTCTTCTTCTGCGTCTCCTAAATTGCTATTTCTTTCTTTTCATATTGCTTTAGCTTAATTGATTCCTTTCTGTGAAGTCCTTGTTCGTGAATGTGTAACTGTGATGATGTTACCACTTGTTCATTGTTACCTATCACATACTGATTTCTGCCTCTAGGTTATCATATAATGATCAGTGCTGCCATTATTCTGTGAAATCTACATATTCTAGTTCGTATCAGCTTAGGGATGTAATAGGATCACCCTTATCGGCTGTCGTTTCCCTCTCGACTTCCATCTGAGAAGTAATTGGGCTTTTCCCAGTCCTCTCCCCCAAACCTACCTCATTAGCACAGTGACCATTCAGGAAGTGATCGGGGTATGCTTGCTGCCCTCCTGGCTTCAGGTGATGCTCGGCTCCCTCTTCCTGTCTCTGCCCATCCCTTCCTCCACTGCTCACGCAGGGACACTGTTCGGTGTTGTCTGTGGCTTCTCTCACACAGGAATGTCTCAGCTCAATCTTGAATTTATTCTCAGTCATCGCCTGCCATATCTGGGACAAACGTACTCACCTTTATGTGGTACAAGCAAGGTGTTCAGTGTCTTTTTTTGGAATATCTTAAAGAGATTTCCATGGTGGAAGTTTTATGATTTTTATTCATTTTAAATTCAGCCTCTGCTTACTGGGTCTGGAGCATGAGCCTAGGAGAGGCTGGACGGGGAGGTGAGCAGCTGACACTGTGTGGGACTGTCTCACATCCGCTTCTGCGTCCCTTGGATCATGGGAGCATCGCGTGCTTCAAGTATTCTCTACTCTTCAGTAGATATTTCTTAGCGGCTTTCAGAAAACCGTTCCCTGACAGGGCACATCCTTCTATTCCTTTAGGATGTGCTCCACATGCACACCATACAGAATCATATCTTTCCACAGATTTAAATCTTGTTTTTCAAAAATTGATGATTTTTCTTCACGGCCCATTGCCAACCCTGCTGGAAACATACTAGAAAGAGGTCAGCTGTAAGGGCAAGTTATACCTGAGCAGAGACCACACACTCGTATCCTCAAGCTGAACTAGTAGACCTCCTCTGAACGGATCTTATTTTCCTTTTCCTGCTAGCATGGCGTATTGACTAGAAGAGACCCAGAGGCATATTAAGTCACATGCATTAACATGATATTTGAATTGATGAATGGGTGATATTGCTTCAGGTCCTGTTTGTCCCAAACTTCCATGAAAATAGCTCGATCAAAAATGTGTAATCTTGGGAACCAGCAGTTAGCGTAATGGCTATGTCGCTGGACTCCCACATAGTCGACCGCGGTTCGTGTCCCGGACCCGGTGGCTTAAAACTCATGCCGGGCGTGTGTGCGTGCGTGCCCAAGATCCCGAGAGGAGAATGGAGGAGAAGGGATTGCAGCGTGGCCATCCCCCCTGGGTGGTGATTTCTCGCTTTCTGTCTCTAATGTCTCTCTCTGTCTGGTGAGTGCACGCGCCCTATAGTGAAAATCTCTCCAAAAAAAAAAAAGTGTAATCTCGGGCCAGCTCTGTAGCATAGCAGGGAAACTCTGTACAGAGGAAGCTGGATCCCACGTGTCTGACCAGAGTTCATGTCTCAGCCTCGATGTCTTACAGAAGGAAAAGGACTGTGGTGTGACCCCACTGGGGGAAGTGATTTCTCTCTTTTCTCTATCTTTCTCTGTTTCTTTCACTCATGTACACGCATGTGCCTCCCGGCATAATGAAAGAAAAATATTATTAAATATGTGTTATCTCTATTTTGCCCAGTCAGTATTCATTGCTAAATATGGTTGCATAATAGGGTGGAGAATTGTGTTTATGAAAGAATTTCCAACATTATGCTCATGGCTTAATTTCTAAAGCAACCAGGTGGTCTTGACACTTTGCATGTTTCCACTAGACGGTAATACAGTAGGCTTCTGAAATATTTATGCTTTCATAATTCATATGTCTGCTTCTAGGATTGTTTTGGCATATTTTCCCAAATATGATCCTTTTCTTAGTTCTACAGTTAATAAGAGTTTGGTTAATTAAAATGATATCCAATAGGGGTTTTTTTGTTTGATTTTTATTTTATTTTATTTTTAAAAAGAATTCTTTAAATTCTATTTGCTATTATTATTTTTAAATTGATTTATTTCACACACTTTCACTGAACATCACCACAGCATACCAAATGTGATTTTCCAACCAGAATACACTGTAAAGTGACTTAATCATACATGCTATCATCAACAAATAATTGTCCATTTCTTGTTTCTTGTATATATATATTTTCCCCTATTTCTCACCCTGTGCCATTTCCCATCTTCCTCTCTCCCTGTCTCTGGTATCTTGAGTCACTTTCCATTCCTTTATTCTTTCCCACATTGTATTGATTCATGTTTATTTCTTAATGTGAAACTTTTCTTTCTATTTATCAGAGTTCTGTATGTTTGTATAGGGACCAGGAAGACATAGGAAGAATCCCTTATAACCCTGTCACTGAGAAATGATATGATTATTATTTGGAAATTTTTTATAATTTAAAAATGTTCTGTCACTGGACATCTTTGGTGGTCTTAGGCAAGTTACTTGAACTTTCTTAGACTTAGCTTTCTCATCTTAAAAACAAGGATAGTAGTAATCTAACTGAAATAATATAGTTGCTGAGAAGATTGGATGAATCGATGCAGGTAAAGCCCAGCAGCGCCCTGCGCACAGGAAGTGCTAAGGAGGTTTTAGTTGTTGACATTATTGTCACTGCTGTTATCATCGTAATGGCTCTTATCTTTCCTTACAGTTCTTTCCTTCTTTGTACATGCTTTTTTTTTTACATAGTTGAGTTCATGCTGTCTGTGTACTTTTGTACACTGTTTAATCACCAACATTAGAAGAGTAGCATTGCCCAAAGTTATTGCAAACTCAGTACACATAATTAACAATAGTGAAATAATATTCTCCTTAGATGACGAACCTTAACTTGCTTAATTATTGTTGGATATTTATGTTTTTCATAATTTTTTAGAATTAGAAATAATGAGGCAAGGAACATCTGTGCATAAGCTATTGTGTGGGTGCTTAAGCTTATTTCTTTGGTGTGGAATTACTACTTGAAAAGCAACATTTGAATGCATTATGTAAAATTACTTTCTAAAGGGGTTGTGACAGATTGTACTCCTAAGAACAGTGTACAATCGGGCATATTTCAGTGAACCCTTGGCAATATTTGAAATTCTTGTTAAGATTAGCTCTGAGTTTTGTAGGTAAGGGTGTGTTAATTCATGCAACATATGTTTAGTTGAGCCTGCTGTGGGTAAGATACTAAGCTGGTCTCTGAGATAAGGGGGTGGCAGACTCAGTCTCTGTTCTTGTGGATTGTATACACGAGGGCAGAAAGAAGCAGGAAATGGGTACAGCTCAGACAGTCACTTCATCGTGTGATGCATGCGGTGAAGGAGAAGGCCAGGCTAGTATGAGAGAAGGCAGAGGGGTCGGGAGGGCCTCTCTGAGACAGCGACACTTCCTCAGCACGTGAAGGATGAGGAGGAGTGCTCGGGCACAGGCTAGGTGCAGGGAAGGGTGCTTAAGGCAGAGGAGGTGAGTGTGAAAACACCTGAAGAGGAAGAAAGCACAGTTTGCTGGAGGAGCTGCGAGCCAGACTGGGCACTGAGAAGCAGAGAGGGAGCCAAGAGCACGGGCAGGCTGAGAGGAGAGGGCAGGAGCCTTCGCCTGAGAGGAGCAGGAAGCAGCCGAAGAAAGTTCAGTGTGAGAGTCACATTTTCAGGTTAGAGTCTCAAAGAGACTCTTTTGGCTAGAATTTGTAGAACATGTTTTGGAGAAAGGTGAGAGAAAAGGCTCTTGAGGTGATTCAGGAAAGGGAAAGCGTAGCTTGAGCCTAAGTGGTTGCAGATACAGGAATATATGTTCTCTTTAGCAGACAGGGAGGGTAGCTGATTGTTTCTGGAGGGCCAAAGAAAAGTCAAGTGTAGATTAAATATTACTTTCAAATGTCGAGTATGCACAGTGAGGTAAGTGATTGTGATGAATAGGAACATACAGATGTGAGAAGGGAGCAAGTTGAAAAAGGAGACTGAAGTCCAGATTTAAAGTTGCTGAATCAGATATGAGAAATACAAGAGAGATATTAGATAGTCAGTTAAGAAAATATGTCCAAAATCCAGATGAAAGGTCTGGGGTACTGGAATACTTATTGTCATTAGCATGTGTGGCAGGGCGTCAGCAAGTGGTCTGACGGTTAAGGCAGCTGGACCTCACGCGGCCACCTTCACGGTTTGAGTCCTGCCATCTTGAAATACACGCCAGGCACGTGTGCGTTCATGTCCCAAAGCCTAAGAGGAGAGTACAGAAAAAGAGACTTTGTGTGGCCATCCCCCAGGGCAGGGAGTGACTTTTCATTCTCTGTCCCCCTCCCTGTTTTTCTGGGCAGCACATGTGCCCTATAGCAGAACCAAACAAAAACAAAAAAAGTGGCAGGAATGTAGACTAGTCCATAGACGACATTTCAAGTGATAAATATTGATGAGGTGCCTAGGGACAAATGTAGAGTGGAAAGAAGAAAGAGCCTAAAATAAAACCCTGAAAGATTCCAGTTTAATGATCAGGTAGGGGAGAAGACAGAAGGGTAGAGAAGTGGTCGGAGTACAGAGGAAGCTGAGCTGTGCTCTCTGGAGAGTCACTTATACATTGCTGAAAAGAAGCAAAGAAGAGAAGGATCAGAAGTATCTATGGCATAACAATAATCAGGTAAATTGCTAATTGTACAAATGCATTGTTGAAGGATTGGCTGGGGGATGCCAGAGAGGAGTGAGATGAGACACTACGGGAGGTGTGTAAGGGGGCAGAACATGCTGCTATCATTTTCTTTCCATTTTTTAAAGTTTATTTTTATTATTATTCATACATGAAATCACTATACATCAATTAGATTATGAAAAGACTTTACCCAGCACGATATACACCTCAGTCCAGCCCAGTTGAGACCACCATGCACATCCTCGTCAACAGATAATAAATCTTACATGGGAGGGAAAACGTAGCTGCTATAATGTTTTAAGGAATGTTTTCTGTGCCGAGAGAGGCAATAGAGTTGTGGCAAGTAGTGAAGAAACTTTTAAAGCCGTGAGCCATGAGAGGATGTCTGAATGATAATGGGAGTGTCAGGAAAGGAGGGTTGGCGATACAGGATCTGGAGGAGACTGAGAACGCAAGATCTTGGAAAAGTAGGAGAGGTGGGTCCAGGTGCTGGTAGAGGACTTGGCCAGAGAGAGAAGAGGCACTTGCCCGTGGCGCTCTGTGGGCAGGAGAGGCATTTGTAGGCAGGTTAATGAAGCTGGCGGTGGGAACTGCAGGGAGTTAAACCACGTGCTGGCCTAGATAATCCCAGGAAAGATTGAGGTAGGATGGCTCAGTGTGGCTGAGAGGTGTGTTAAATATTTGATGGCTATCAAGAAAACATTGAGGAAGCTGGTTAAGAAAACACGATCAGGTCATTAGGCTGTTGTAATTGGTGATCACGTGTTTTCAGTGACTTTTGCCTACCCTGTGATTTCTGTTCGTTGTGCTTGGCTGTGTAGGGGCATGAGGAAGGCAACAGCTCGTTCATCCACGGTTGTGGTTTTGCCAGGTGACTGAAGGAGTTGGGGAGCGTAGAGGTTCTGTAGGAGAGTCATGGGCTGTAGGATCTCGGCTGACTGAGGACGAAGATGGAGTCAGAGGGTGGGGAGAAGGTGGAGCAGTCAATGCGGTGGATACCATGGCACAGAAGAGTAGGGAGGCTGTGAGGGCTGTTGAACAAGTGACTTTTCAGGAGAGACCTTGATGAGAACGAGGGCGTTTGGGGGACTGTCGTCTGAAGTGGATTGGTGGAGAGTGTTCTATAGAAATGAAGAGGTCAAGGAGGTGAAAGCTGTGGTGTTCAGTAAGTAGGTCATTTTTGTGGAGCCAAAAGAATGATGGCTGTTAGGAGTTGAACCAGAGAAAAAGCAGATGAGCTGATGTCTGGAGGGAACAATGGAGAGTGACCAAATGTTAGGACATAAGAATGAAAACCAGAAGAGGGTGCACAGCCGTAAGAACTGAGCCTTGTTATTTCAATTTGCACATTTAAAAATAGCACTTTTACAGAATGTATACATCATACAGGCTATGCAGGGCCCTGGGTTCATACTTGTTCCTGCATTGCGATGGACTCTGGTGCTTTTTCTATTCATGCTTTTTTATTTATTGGAGTGTTAGTGTTTTCACTTACTTATTGTATGAGCAATATACATATTAAGATTATAAAACTTTTGTCTGATAGCTGTCGCACTTTTTTAAAAGAATTATTTTATTTAACTTCATTTATCTTAATTAGAGAGAGAGAGAGAGAGAAGAGAGAGAAAGTGAGGAAGCAAGTCAGCAGGCCTGGGACTCTGTGCTCAGCCATGTGGGAGTCCAGTGCCCTTGACTACCATGCCACCCACCGGCCCCTGCATATGATTTTATAAATATACTTTTAATTGTAGGTTTAGAAAGAAGATATTAATACAGAAGTTAGGCTAAATGCAGAACTTGTACATTTTTTAAGCAGTGTATCTATGGTTTTAAATTTTTTCTTTCATTATTTTAAAATTTAAAATTTTCTTCTAAAATATTTTATTAAAATCAATATTAATTTTTATTATATATTTCAAAGAGGTTGTGACATTCAGTATGTAACTTAGTTATTTCTCTGAGTTTTCTTTTATACTTAGTGTTTGATATCTTTTAATTAATTAATTAATGTTATTAATTATACATTCAATTGCTATACATAATTTAGATTATAAAGGGACTTCACTCAGGGACCAGCCTTTAGCATAATTGCTATGTTGCTGAACTCCCATGTAGTCGACTTCAGTTCAAGTCCTGGACCCAGTGGCTTAAACTCACACTGGGTACGTGTGTGTGTGTGCCCAAGATCCCAAGAGGAAAATGGAGGAGGAGAAGGGATTGCTGTGTGGCCATCCGCCCTGCAGGTTGATTTCTCGCTTTCTGTCTCTTTGTCTCTCTCTGTCTCTCTGGTGAGCACATGTGCTCTGTAGCAAAAACCTCTCAAAAAAAAGGAAAAAAAAAGAATTGTGTTGTTATTTTAAAACTGTTAACCTACCATTTTTTTAGTTCATATTCCACCTACAGAATTAAAATAACTATATAAAAAGGTAAACAAATATGAGGCATTTTTTCCTTTTAGTTATTAATATTTAACCTATTTAGTTTTTGAT
The DNA here is from genome assembly GCF_000334495.1 of Tupaia belangeri chinensis. Taxonomy (NCBI): domain Eukaryota; kingdom Metazoa; phylum Chordata; class Mammalia; order Scandentia; family Tupaiidae; genus Tupaia; species Tupaia belangeri. The sequence goes on from NW_006159718.1 coordinate 1,169,822, forward strand.
GTCAAAAATAATTATGGTGGGACCAGCAGATGGTGTAATGGTTATGTCACTAGAGTCCCACATGGTCAACCATGGTTCGTTCAATTCCCGGACCCTGCAGCTTGAAACATACACCATGCACGTGTGTGTACATACCCAAAGTCCCAAGAGAAAAGTGGAGGAAAAGGGATTGCAGTATGGCTATCCCCTCCCAGGGGTGGGGGTAATTTCTTGCTTTCTGTCTCCTATCTCTCTGGCAACTGAAAACACCCGATAGCAAAAATCTCTAAAAAGTAAAATAAAAAATAATCATGGGGCCTGGCAGGTGGCATAGTAGATAAGGGCACTGGATTCCCACATGGCCTATGGCAGTTCAAGTCCAGGACCTGGAAGCTTGCTTTCTTGCTCTCCCCTGCCATCTCTCTCTCTCTCTCTCTCTCTCTCTCTCTCTCACTCTGTCCCTCTCCTGTCAAATTAAAATAAATGAGGGACCAGCAGTTAGCCCCAACACTTTTGTTTTTTTTTTTTTTAATCTTCACCATTCTGACTGGTGTTAGGTAGTATCTCATTGTGGTTTTTGATCTGCATCTTCCTTATGATGAGGGATGTTGAGCATTTTTTCATATGCTTTTTGGCTGTTTGTATGTCTTCCTTAGAGAGTTGTTCATTCAGTTCATTTTCCCATCTTTATTTGGGCTAATCATTTTCTTGTGGATAAGCATCTTGAGTGCTCTGTGTATTCTGGTTGTCAGTCCCTTATCGAGGTGCAATTAACAAAAATTCTCTTCCATTGCAAGGGATGTCACACTAATTACAGTGTCCTTTGCTGTGCAGAAACTTCTTAATCTGATGTAATCCCGCTTGTCCATTTTGGGGATTATTGCTTGTGCTTTGGGGGTCTTGCTTAAGAAATCTTTGCCTACCCCAGTGTCTTCCAGATTTTCCCCAGTGTTTACCACCAGTAGTTTTATAGTTTGTGGTCTTAGGTTTAGATCTGTGATCCACTTTGAGTTGATTTTTGTTAATGGTGACAGGGGTCCAGATTCATCTTTCTGCAGGTGGATATCCAGTTTTTCCAGCACCATTTGTTAAAGAGGTTTTACTTTTGCCACTTTGATTACCCTTGTCAAAGATCAGTTGGCTGTATGTTTTGGGGTTTATTTCTGGGGTCTTTACTTTGTTCTATTGGTCCTCATGTTTGTTTTTGTGCCAGTACCATGCTGTTTTGATTATCACAGCTTTGCCACAACTTTGTAATATATTTTAGGGTCAGGAAGATAGATGCTACCCACTCTAGTCTTCTTATGCAAGGTGACTTTGGCAATATATGGTCTTTTATGATTCTAGACAAATTCTATGATTGTCTTTTCTAGATCTGTGAAGAATGTCTCTTGTAATTTTATAAGGGTTCATTAAATATATAGATTAATTTGGGTAGGATTGCCATTTCGATTATATTAATTATGTCGGTCCAGGAACATGGGATGTCCTTCCACTTTTTTGTGTCCTCTTTAAGGTTTTCATAGTTTCCCTTATAGAGAGATCTTTGACTTCCTTGGTTAGTTTTATTCCTAGATATTTTATACTTCTTGTGGCTATGGTAAATGGAATTACTGTCTTCAGTTCTGTCTCTGTCTTTCTTTTTTTGTGTGTGTATAGAAATGCTCTAGATTTTTGTAAGTTAATTTTGTATCTTGCCACTTTACTGTATGTATTAATTACTTCAAGAGATTTTCTCAAGAATACTATTGGGTTTTCTATGTATATAATCATGTCATCTGCTAACAGAATTCCCTCTTGGAATTCCTTTTATTTCCTTCTCTTGTCTGATTGCATTGGCTAAGACTTTCAGTACTATATTGAATAGGAGCAGAGAAAGTGAGCAGCCTTGTCTTGTACTGGGTTTTAGCAGAAAAGCTTTTAGCTTTTCCCCATTCAGTATAATGTTAGCTATAGATTTTTCACAGATGGCTTTTATTATGCTGAGAAGTGATACTTCTATGCCAATATTCCTGAGAGTCTTAATCTTAAAGGAATGTTGTATTTTGTCAGATGCTTTTTCTGCATCAATTGAAATGATCATGTGGTTTTTATTATCTTTCTTTCTGTTAATATGGTATATTATATTTATGGGTTTGTGTATGTTGGACCATCCTTGCATTCCTGGAATAAGGCCTACTTGGTCATGACGAATAACCTTTTTAATATGCTGTTGAATACAGTTAACAAGTATCTTGCTGAGAATTTTTACGTCTATATTCACCAGAGATATAGGTCTGTAGTTTTCCTTTTTTATCGTATCCTTATACATTTTGGGAATGAGGGTAATGGAGGCTTCATAGAACGAATGTGGAAAGGTTCCTTCATTTTGGATCTCTAGGAACAGTGTGAGTAGAATAGGGGTTACGTCTTCTTTAAAAGTTTTGTAAAATTCAGCAGTGAAGCCATCGGGACCTGGACTTTTCTTTGTTGGGAGGTTATTTATTACCGATTCAATCTCATTGCTTGTTATAGGTCTATTCAGGCTTTCTATGTCCTCCTGAGTCAATCTTTGTAGATTATATGTGTCCAGGAATTTGTCCATCTCATCCAGGTTTTCTTTTTTGTTGGCATATTGTTGCTCATAGTATCCTCTAGTGATGTTTTGTATTTCTATTATGTCTGTTGCAATGTTGGCTGATTCATTGGGAATGTGATGTATCTGGTTCCTTTTTCTCTTCTTCTTAATTATTCTAGCTAATAGTGTTCCAATCTTGTTTATCTTTTCAAAGAACCAGCTTTTGCTCTCATTTATTTTCTATATAGTTTGCTTATTTTCTGTTTCATTTATTTCTGCTTGAATCTTTCTATAATTTTTTTCCATATAGCAACTCATGAGAAATCATCTTTATTATTGGTTTCAAGTTACCAGTGTGATTTCAACCAGATCACAAGATTCCCGAAAATGTAGCAATCTGCTCTTGCGAGCTAGTATGTGCAACTGCAGTACTGTCACTTCTGCTTCATTAGTCTCTGTGCAGAGAGCATCAGTAAGAGTCATCTCTGCTTCCTTTGTCCTGGTGAACTTTGGAATAATTTCACCTAGTTCTCTGCATAACTAGTCAGTTTCATGATTAGAATAAAATTAAATTCATGTACTAAGCAAGTAATTAAAATTATGTGGTAGATATTGAACTTTTCTATTCAACAGTGTTTGTGTGTGTGTGTGTGTGTGTA
>NW_006159718.1:1173028-1178085 GCF_000334495.1 Tupaia belangeri chinensis
GCATGGTGCTGGATAGTTTTTCTAAATGAGTTTCCATATTTGTCTTTCTCAGATGTTTTTATAATGTCAATTCTTTCATTTTTATAGTTTGTGCAGTGCAGTTTTGGGAACTTGCTATTTTTGGATATAATAACATATACTTATCTTTGGTTAAAGACTAACAGTTCATTGTAAAACTATATGGGGAGCTCTTATGTGCTCTTCACCCAGTTTCCCTCAATGACAATGTTGTGTAAAGCCATGGTACATCCTCAACACCAGGCCATGAATATTGGTGTAATTCAAGTATAGACATGTTTTGGGTTTATAAGCAGTATCTCTTTAAAAAATTGAAGTAGAAGAGATCAAAATGGACTAGAACATAGCAAAGACAACATGAATAACAAGGACATACATGTGTCACAAAATTTGTTTCACTTTCACTGGGCTGGGATATAAAATATTAAGACTGCAATTAAAAAGTTTGAAAAATATTGTATAAGACTCTCTTATCAGTTATAACAATCTGAATAGCATTTGAGTGGATTCTAAATGAGGCTAGTTGTATCTTTGCTGTTTTTAAAAGGTTCAGAATTAATCATCTGCCATTTCAAAGTCACTAACTCTCTGGAAGAGACAGGCCCCGTTCCAGTTCCATGCCTCTGCAGTAGGCCCACATCCAATCAAGGTGCCCATTAAATGTCAAGTTTAATATGGCAATATCATAAGCTCCAAATATTTCACACACTGTGCAATTAGGATGATTATTTCAGAACATATTAATTTCAGAATTGGAGGATTTGTGGGACAATCCACAAATTTGGATGGAGAGAGTTAGGTAACTGGTCAATGTCAGACAGGTCTTTCTGATTCTGAAATTAACATTTTGGCATTTAACAATGTTTTGATTGAACAAATACTGCCAATGCTTACAGTATGAGGAGACTCAAGGATAAATAGTCTTTAATTTGTCCTTCCGGTGGCTCCCTGTGCAGTGGGTGTTTGTAAATCTAAAACAGTGGTACATATGCGCTGTAAGAGGCGTGATGCGGGGACTCGTGAGGGTCCCAGGCGGAGCACAGGGCCAGGTGCCTGGACATGGCTGTGGTGGCCTCCTAAGTAGGGGAGTGCTCAGGTGGATGAGCTGTGGATGTATGTGGAGTGGGGAGAGTTCAGTGAAATGCTCAGCGAAGTGCAAGACTGTGGCACTGGGGAAGGAAGAGGGCGCAGAGACGTTCCTTCTGTCCAGTGGTGCATTTTTTTTGGGGGGGGGCTCAGTAGACAGGCTGTGAAGAAAATATATAATTCTTGCAGTGGCAAAATATGAGAAGGAGCCTGGAAGTCAGAAAAGGGTGAGCTGGGGGAGGGAGTGCTCTGCAATCACCACTGAACAGGACAAAGCAAACGTGGTAAGGCGGAGGGCCTGTGGATTTCCGGTCTGACAGTGCATCACCTAGCAGTCAGCACACGCTGGACGGCTCCCCGAGTCTGCACTGGAAATTGCCATCCTCATGACAGCACCCGGGCCTGGCATTAGTATGCCATGCCGCCGTGCCTGCGCTGGCTCTGCCTCCTCAGCCTGTCGTTTCGCAGCCAGCATAAATCAATAGTGTAACCACCCGGGGGCAGGGATTGTTGGAGGTTCAGCTCACAAAGAAAGCAGAACAAACCCCAAACCACAGGCATACCCACAGCCTAGACCCACAGGCATCTCTGAGGCCCAGGGAGTCAGGGAGCCATTCCAGCTCTCTGAACAGGCCCTGCGTGAGGGATAATAAATCGAGTTATTCACTGTTTAATCCTTCACCACCTGCATCCCCTGAAGTCTTTGGGCAGCAAAGGGCAGCTTGTTTGGGGCCAGTGTGGGAGGAATTTCGATGAAGTGCTGGGTCCAGATTTGCAGTGAGGCCCTCACTGTCACTGCCTCTATGTGTGGACCTAGCGGTTAGACTGTTGATACAGTGGGTCACTACCAGATGCCGCCTGGGTGTGACAGCTTTTCAGAAAGCTCGTTCCCATCCTCTCCTGGAACTCAACCCTCTCAGTCATGTAATTGGAATTTTTGGATAAGAAATATCAAAGCCTTTCAGTCCTTGTGAATCTTTTCTTTAATAAGATCACTGGAGGAGATCTTGGAAATGCCAAAAATCCCCCAAAATCTAAAAATATTCTAGAAATCCTCTTTTGGGAGCCTCTTTGATGATAAGAGTAGATCGAGGGCCCCAGAGAAGGAGCAGAGCTGAGAATGATCAGCCCTTATCCCCATGGGCTCGTGACCTCCACCACTAGCTCTGAGCCACCAGCACTTGTCTCCTCTCCTTTGAGACAAAGGATTGGAGGGCTTAACACTTGTGCAGTGCCATTTGCCCCATGCCAAGATCTCAGAAATGAAGGGCAGTCTCTCTGCACAGCATAAGGTTACAGAAAGGTACCCTGGAGCACCTGGCCCAACACTGAATATTAGGAACCTGGCTGTGCAGTCTGGGGAGAGGAACCAGTGGCATCAGCAGGAGAAATCCAAGGCTTCTGTGAGCCCCTCCTCTTACTCTGCCCTGGGCTCTTGGCTTTCACCACCCAGTCTTGAGTTTAAGTTATTCTCCTCTCCAAGGTCATCCACACTCTTGAGGCCAGATTTACTCCTTTCCTTCCTCCTAAATGGGGAATCTTAATCTAGTCTGAAGGGTGAGGGTCTCTCCCTCAGTGGTCCAAGTCTTTTAGTTGTGGCATAAATGCTAGAACTTGAGATCTTAAAAACTTAAGCTTTTGAGGCCAGCAGATGGCATAGTGGTTACGTCACTGGACTCCCACATGGCTGAATGTGGTTCGAGTCCCTACCTGGTGGCTGGAAAATCATGCTGGGCACATGTGTGTGCATGCCCAAGATTTCAGGAGAATGGAGAAGAAGGGATAGCAGCGTGGCCCATTCCCCTGGAGGGTGACTTCTCACTTTCCCTGTCACTGTCCCTGTCTTTCTCTCTGACAAGCACACATGGCCTGAGGCAAAGACGTCTTAAAAAACAAAACAAAACAAAACAAAACAAAACAAAACAAAACTTTGACTTGCTTTTGAAATTCAGAAGTCTCTTAATTGCTTTTTAAGCACTTGTTTTCTTTTATTTTTAAATTTTTAAAATTTATTTTGTGTCTTTCTTATGTATTTTCATTGTTTTTTCCCTTGATTCCCTCCCTCTCACCCTCCCCCATTTCCCACCCTCCTTCCACCCTGTCTCTGGTATCCACAGGTGGTCTCTGCTTTATTCCATCCAATATTTCAGTTTCTTCCAGAGAGCGATTGTTTTCTTAGTAGAGCAAAGTGCTGCAGACTGACGGGGTAGAAAGGACAAGGAGGACAAATAGCTGGAAGTGATCTCTCACAGGGCCACCAACCCTCATTCACAGAGAGTGAGCGTCCAAGTGCTGGGTGGTCACAATCCCCATAGCTGTTCATACTGTTTTCAAAATGCTTGCAATATGACATGAAAAAGAAATGAAGCATAAATACTGAAATGGACAAAGTAAATTGATGATTTGCTGGTAACATAAATACCTAGAAAACCTAAAGCAATCAATTTAAGAACTATTAGTACTACACTTCAAATGTAAAAGAGTGATGTGATAAAAGAGAAAACTCAATTGATTTTTTTTTCATTCCATCTACCATCAATAAGAAATAAAAAAATCAGAAAGTTTCTTTTCATGCTATTAGACAACGAGATGGATCTACACTGGTGTTTTCAGGGACTTCGTTTTCCCTGCTATGTACTATGTGATATATACAATATTATCACTGTTTTTCTAAAATCAGTTGAGTATCAAAAGCTACTTGCTACTGAGTTACCCTGCTACATCATCTAGTAGTCAATAGTGCAATGCAATCTAGAAAGCACATGGATTCTAAACAACTGTAATGGAACATCATAAACTCAAGAGGATGAGAACTATCTACTTAGAAAATGTTTATGTCAGAAGTCAGATTAGGAAAAAAGATGAAGGGTGTAAAGAACTGATGGAAATGTACAAGTACTCAGAAGAACGTGACAGCTACTCTGTGAAAATTTAAATGAACAAAGTACATATACAATTAGCAAGGAATGAGTGGAAAGTGCTCATCATTTTCAGTGAAAACAAGTTCAAACAATTATTAATGTGAAATACCTGTATGAGTCATTTTGTAGCTGTTAAAGAAGAAAAATCAAAATTTATGGCAATAGAGCATGAAGCTGGCCAGTGGATGGTCCTGTTGGTATGATAATCTATTGCTGGTAGAATTGAAAGTAAAACTTTTTTAAGCAATGTATGGAGAGAATTACTAAGAGCCAAAAAGACATTCATATTTCTTGATCCAACAATTTTAGACTCTAAGAATTTAAGGAAATACCTTTCCAGGAAAAAAAAAAAACACATTTGCACAGACTGGCTGGCTGCAGCTGAGGGAGCGGAGAGGGGGCTGGTGTGGCCCACACTCAGCTACCTGGGATCTCAGGCAGATGAGGTGACTTCCCCGGGCTTCATCTTCTTCATGTGCAGTCTAAATTACGAGGATCAAATGAATGAACAAATGCAGTGTGCTTAGAAAATGCCTGGCACGTTATAAACACTCCGTTAGTATAAGCTGTCGTTACAGCAAAAAATGTTAAAAAGGAATCAATTTAACTACTCAACATTAGGGAGATTGTTTAACAATTATATTGCTCTGACATGATGCCACTTTATAACACCATTAAGATGATATTTTGAGGTTTTTAAAAAAGAAAAAAAACAAGTTTATTATAGGTATTTAGAAAAATAAAGGACTAAAAATTTTGAGGTCACTGTGATCACAACCATGCAAACCATGTATGAGGGAGGAAGAGGAAAACCCTTCTGTTAGAGTTGATGGGTTAGGGGATTTTGCAGAGTATTTTCTTTCATCATATGTTCTTTTTTTAAGTTAAAAAAACAATGCAATACCAAAGCAAAACCAATCCCTTTTAAACACTGCCTGGGGCTTTGACTGTGCTGGCGTGCAGTCAAGCGTGCCTGGAGCGAGGTCCTGTGGGAAACCCAGAGCAGCGCACCTGACAGGGTGTGGCAGCGAC
>NW_006159718.1:1178095-1198377 GCF_000334495.1 Tupaia belangeri chinensis
CGGGTGGTGCCAGCCGTGCCAGCCACAGCGGGAGCCGCGTGCTCCTTTACACTGAAGAAGCTGGAATCCACTGGGGCTCAGCTACCCTCCCGGCCCTACCCCTGCTGGGGGGATCTTGTGATTCCCCTCTGGCCAGATTACCTTGCCTGCTTGTCAAAGTAAAATTCTTTGTTTCAGTTTTTCATTCTGTCTTTTTTCCCTTTTTAAAATTTGTTAATGGTTGTGATTTATTTTTTCCTTTCAAAAAATAGCTTTAAGAGGACCAGCAGTTGGCATAATGGCTATGTCACTGGACTCCCATGTAGTTGACTGTGATTCAAGACCCAGACCCGGTGGTTTAAACTCATGCCAGGTGCGTGTGCATGCGTGCCCAAGATACTGAGAGGAGAATGGAGGAGAAGGGATTGTAGTGTGGCCATCCCCCCGGTGGGTGATTTTTTTGTTTTCTGTCTCTCTGTATCTCTCTGTCTTTCTGGCGAGCGCACGCGCCCTATAGCAAAAACTTCTCAAAGAAAAAAATAACATTAATGAAGTCTGGTTGGCATACACAAAGCTGCCCATAGATGAGTTTAGATGTGTACATATCCCCATGAAACAGCACCACAATGAAAGCTGAAAACACTCATCACTTCCCAAAGTTTCCTGTTGCTTCTTTGTTTTGTTTTTGTTTTTGTTTGTTTTATTGTGGTAAGAACATGAGGGAGGATGGGGAAGTGCACACAATTTTAGTTATGCAAGGTGAGTAAGTTCCAGAAATTGGCTGTGCAATCCAGTGCCTGTAGTCAACAATACCATGTTGTGTACTTAGATACTGGTTAGAAGAGTCTTAGTTTTACATATAAAAGGTCTTAACGGACTTGGGAACCTATTATTATTAGGAGTTTAGCGTGAAAAAAAATCTAGAAGTCCCTTCCTGAGGAAGAGGTATGTGATAAGATGATTGAGGAATTGCTGGAAGTGTAGCCTGGCCTTGTCCTGGGAGAGGAGAGCTTGCCCAAGAATGAAGAATAGGATTGGATGACTAGTTTATAAGAATAACTTCTTTTTTCCTGAGAGAGAGATTTTTGCTATGGGGCACTTGTGTTCACTGGAGAGACAGAGAGACAGAGACAGAAAGTGAGAAATCACCCCCTGGGGAGATGGCCATGCCACAATCTCTTCTCTGTTCTCTTCTTGGGATTTTTGGGATTTGGGGCACACACACACACACACACACACACACACACACGCCTGGCATAAATTTTCAGCTGCTGTGTCTGGGACTTGAACCACTGCCAATTACATTAGAGTCCAGTGATGTAACCATTAGGCCCTCTGCTGGTCCTATAAGAATAACTTTAAAAGGTAAAGATAGCCTGGAGTGGTTACCCAAATCCTGGTCTTTTAGACAGCCATGTTCCAGGACTGGTCTGTTAACTTCGCCATGTGCCTGGGCAAGGCACTTTCCTTTGCTGAGGAACTGAGATAATAGAGATGCCTTACTCTGTGGGGTTGGGAAGACTAAAAAACATAACAAATAACACTAATAAACAAAAAGAAAAATAACCTGGCACATAGTAATATTCAATACCTTTCCTGCTTCTGAAGTAAGTTGTCTGCAGGAGCAGGGCCGATGGCTGGGACCCAGGAAGGCAGGCGGGTGCTCAGGATGAGGTCTGCAATGAGCTAGGTCCCAATGGCTCGGGTGGTCTCACTGTCAATTGTAGTGAAACAGCCTGACCAGAGCAGCCGCCTTCCGCAGCGCCTCTCTTTGGATGGCGTTTGTGGTTCTCGCTCATCTGGTCCAAGTGGCATCACCGTCGGGGAAGCGAGCCTTCTGTTGAGGCTAAGGAAGGGACACAGTGAACCATACTGCTGGGTAAGGAGACTGTGCTGTCGTGTGCCCACCAGCAGTGGTGCCACATGTCCCCTGCAACTCCAGATAGAGCTGTCACCAGTGAGGCCAAGACTTTGATCCTGTAGAATATCAGAACGTGTCCTTTACAAATCAGAAGGTCTCTTCCATGAGAGGCACAGTGCTCACAATGCTGAGGTCAGTTTCCTCATACTTGGGTGACTTTTATTGATCTTCCATAGCATTGAGGATAGTGGCAAATACTTTCTAAGATGCTTGACTGACAATTAAATGGTCAACTTAAAAATATTACAGTGCACTTTCCAATCCTGAGTTCCTAGGTCACAGACTAAAATTGGAAATCTGTGGAACACTGTTGGCAGGATGAAAGAGGAAAAGGAGATACACGAGACTCATGCAGAGCCAGAGCTCTTGGACACATGACCGAGTGAGGCTCGGGTGTCAGTCCGGACCGTCTGTGTCTCACCAAGCGGAGTCTACATCATACACATATGCTGCAATGAAGGGCCCTGGTTTACTGCCTCATGTTAACGACAAGACTTACGGCCTCAGCAGGGTGAATTGGCTTGACTTGTTCACTAGCTCAAAGAACATTGGTGTGTCAGTGTAAATGAGGCATCACAGTCAGCTCCGGGAACATAGTGAGGACAAGGACCAGACCGTGTCCTCAGGAAGACGTCGTTCCACTCAGAGAGATGGAAGTGAACGAGTTGATAAGTATATGTATCAAATGCAATTTCAGGTGCAGAAAGATACAAAAGAAAAATAAAGGAGGAGACAGTGGAGAGTGACAAGGATAGGAGGGAAATCTTAGATGGGTCGTTTGGGCAGCCTTCTTAGTGAGAAATATTTGGGCAGAAGCTAAATGGAGTAAAGAAATGAGATATAGATCTGGGTGAATTACCTAATATTAATATTTTAAAACAATATAAATTGGGCTGGCAGGTGGTGTGGTGGTTAAGAGTGCTAGACTCCCACATGGTTGACCATAGTTTGAGTCCCAGACCTGGTGAATTGCTTTCTCCCTCTCTCTCTCTCTCTGTCTCTCTCTGGTCAAATTAAAAAATAAGTGAGGCTCGGGTGTCAGTCCGGACCGTCTGTGTCTCACCAAGCGGAGTCTACATCATACACATATGCTGCAATGAAGGGCCCTGGTTTACTGCCTCATGTTAACGACAAGACTTACGGCCTCAGCAGGGTGAATTGGCTTGACTTGTTCACTAGCTCAAAGAACATTGGTGTGTCAGTGTAAATGAGGCATCACAGTCAGCTCCGGGAACATAGTGAGGACAAGGACCAGACCGTGTCCTCAGGAAGACGTCGTTCCACTCAGAGAGATGGAAGTGAACGAGTTGATAAGTATATGTATCAAATGCAATTTCAGGTGCAGAAAGATACAAAAGAAAAATAAAGGAGGAGACAGTGGAGAGTGACAAGGATAGGAGGGAAATCTTAGATGGGTCGTTTGGGCAGCCTTCTTAGTGAGAAATATTTGGGCAGAAGCTAAATGGAGTAAAGAAATGAGATATAGATCTGGGTGAATTACCTAATATTAATATTTTAAAACAATATAAATTGGGCTGGCAGGTGGTGTGGTGGTTAAGAGTGCTAGACTCCCACATGGTTGACCATAGTTTGAGTCCCAGACCTGGTGAATTGCTTTCTCCCTCTCTCTCTCTCTCTGTCTCTCTCTGGTCAAATTAAAAAATAAATAAATAAATAAATAAAATAAAGTTAAAAATTAAGTAATTCTTTAAAAAAAAAACTGTATAAATTCATTTGGGTCTTGTGCAAATCCAGAGACGGCAGATATATTTGTGTCACCAGGTCTGACATCTGCTGGGACCCAGAAATCCTCTCCCTCTGGAATGAGAAGGAAGAGGAGAAGCATGGAAGAGGCACAGAATATTCGATACTTGGCCTGGAAGTGGGATAGATCACTCTCTACCTAATTCCACTGGCCAGAGCTAGTCAGAAGCCACATCTAGACACAAAAAGGCAGAGAAATGCCCATCCGTGTGCCCAGGAAGAGGACAGTTTGTTGAAGACCAGGTCATGGTCTGCCACATCTTGGAAAGCAGAATCTTGGGTCACAAGTTGGGTTGACATCTTGAGAGTTTCTGACATAGGAAGTAACATAACAAGGTACATACAGCCCAGCAGACAACAGAGATATTGAAGCATAAATCAGGACTTGAAAGATGCTATTTTTGACTTGAGAAGTGGTGAGAATGTCAAGGCTTAACCTGGGAGATAAAGACCGGGGTCAGACCATCCAGGGCCTTCTGTGCCATGCTAATGTGTTTGGACTTTGTCCTGCAAGAAAGAGGAAGAGGGCATTGAAAGACTGATGGGAGTGTTGTCATGTCTGGTGCGACATTTTGGCAAGTCATTTTGGAATGGAGGACAAGATTAGGAGGAAGGATACTGAACTAGAGAAGGGTACTGGGTTGGAGGCTGTTGCTTCTAGTATTCTCTGCCTCAGGAATACTCCAACCCGACTTACACACAGGCTATGTTTTAAAATTTCACTCAGTATTCATGTACGTATGTGTAGATATAGACACACTCATACATTCATCTAAAAGTGTTCATAATATTTTTGTATTCCAGTCTTTTTATTTTTAAAAAACAGTAGCTGCCTTACGTTAAACTAAACTCTCTACTCTATTAGATTGTAAACTGGGCTTTGAAAATTGCTGCCCCTTCTCAGCAAAATATACTGCTCAGGCCCAAGTCTGGGTGTCATGTGAGACACTGTGGTCACCCTCACCACCTCCACAATCACACTGTTAATCATAATTAATCACTATATTTCTGGTATCTTTATTTTTTAAGATTTTTTAAAAAAAGTTTTATACATTCAATCAAATTATTTAGCTTACAAAGTGAACATTTGAATATATGAACATTTCTCCCTAGTCCGGTTGATCAAAATATTTTCAACTGATAACACCACACCTCCCCATCCTGTTAATTCTCTGCCTCCGTATCCCTCCTCCAACTGTCCTTCCCCAGGCCTCACTCCTCCACACACACCACATCTGGCAGTCACACCCATCTCTTGTGTTTGTACAACCTTTAGTCAATCATTTTCAGTCATAGAGTGCAGACACTCGGTATATATTAAGTGGGGACATACAATGTCTCTCCTTCATAGCCTGGATTGCTTCACTCAGCAGTAAATCTTCCATATTCTTCTACGTTCTGTCAAAAGCCAAGGTTTTGTTATTTTTTATGGCTGAATAGTATTTCATAGGGTATATGTGCCACAGTTTTTCAATCTATTCATTTGTACGGGGGCATTTGGGTTGGTTCCATGTCTTAAAAATCATGAATAATGCTGCAATAAACATCAATGTGCAAGCACTTTCCTGACAAATTCTTCAGTCCTTTGGGTAGATACCAAAAAGTGGGACTGCTGGATCAAATGGTAGTTCTATTTGTACAGTTTTGAGGAATCTCCAAATTGTTCTTCACAGTGGCTGGACTAATTTACATTCCCACCAGCAGTGTAAGAGAGTTTAACCCTCACTCAATTTCTTCTGTCACTATTGTTTAGATGAGTGGGTTGCAGTATGTATTCTAGGGATCCCTGAGGCTTTAAGACAATGTTATGAGAGCCACAGAGACATAACATTTCCATACTTTCATAATAATACGGCCTTATCCCTTTTCACTTTTGTTCCCTCAGGGGTATACATGAGCCTTTCCTGAGGCCACATGCTATAGGGACATTGGTTACTTTGAGAATAATTGAAATGGATGCTGTGTGTTCTCTTACTTTACTTCCTCAGGCTTTAGTTTCCAGTGTTAAATACTGAGTGATGAAATCCTCCTAATCACAACCTCTGTCATTTGTAAGTGTGTGATGGGGTCCTGAAGGCAAGGATTTGCAGAGCCCCTGGTTTATACCTTCACGATTCTGCATGCTGTTGTCACTGTGAGTGATTGGGCATGGGTTGATGTCCCGGGCATCTCTGGACAAATGCTCTTAGCTCTGTCAGCAGCAGGATTTCCCTGCCTGATTATCTGGAGGAATGTTTGTGCAGTGATTCCTACAGCCCCATCGCCTGCTCAAGTCTTGACCCTCAGCCTCTCACACTGACCGGAGATGCCGGTGTGCCCCAGTGTTCGGTGGCTGGATCCCCGTGCTCTGTCAGAAGTCTTGCATTCATCGTGTCATCGAATCCTTTTGCTGTAGACACCATGTAGCCTGACAACTTAGACATTTTGTCTTCGATTCTGATCTCTCTTCTAAGATCCAGGCTCGAATGTTAAATGTACGCTATGCTTCTCTGGATACTTATATAGAACTCAGAGTTAACCTTTTCAAAACCCAACCCCTGATTTCATTCAGAGTTACTCTCTTTCAAATTTCCTCACCTCAGTGAAGAGCAGCCACCACTCTTGGAAGCTCTTATGCATCGGCTTCCTCACTGCCTCCTGTGTTAGGAGCTCCAGTCCGCCACCACACCTGCTGTCTAGGCCATTCACGAAACACTTCACACAGATCTTCCTTACTGTGCCGGCGCCGCCTCAGACTCACCTACCATCGTCTTCATCTGGACTCCTGCAAGGTCCTACTGATGGCTTTCCTAGCTTCTACCCTCGTTTTGTGACACCCAAATCTTCATGCCGAGGATAGATATTTCTATATCAGATGAAAAAGAAATGCCATTTCCAGGGATACGTAGTTCTGAAGACTTTTGCAGAGCCACCTCCATTCTTTTGGAGGGGTCTGACCTCCAGGCTTCGTGTGGGAAAGGTTTACACTAAGCTCTTCTGTCCAGATAGGTTGGTCCCTGCTGCTTTTCCAGGAATCTGAGATCAAACAAACCAGATGTTTATCAAAGCCACTTTCCAGGGATAGCACAACCTGGAGCATGCAGACCCCAGAAGCTGTCAACATCTGCCATTGAAACTTGAACTATACGCGATCCAAAATAATCCACAGTTTAAACTTGGACGTAGCCTTTGAAGGATAGATTGGTCATGCCCCACAAGGCAGGTGCACAGTGAAGGTATTAGGCTCTCTGGAGTGGGAACTGGGGACAGGTCCAAGTCAGTCACACAGCTCCGCTCACACTTACCCACACACCGTCGCCCGAACCTCCCTCCGCTCACACTTACCCACACACCATTGCCCAAGCCTCCCTCTGCTCACACTTACCCACACATCATCGCCTGAACCTCCCTCTGCTCACACTTACCCACACACCGTCGCCTGAACCTCCCTCTGCTCACACTTACCCATATGCCATCCCCTGAACCTCCCTCTGCTCACACTTACCCACACACCATCGCCTGAACCTCCCTCTGCTCACACTTACCCATATGCCATCCCCTGAACCTCCCTCTGCTCACACTTA
Source organism: Tupaia belangeri chinensis (assembly GCF_000334495.1). Classification (NCBI taxonomy): domain Eukaryota; kingdom Metazoa; phylum Chordata; class Mammalia; order Scandentia; family Tupaiidae; genus Tupaia; species Tupaia belangeri. The sequence goes on from NW_006159718.1 coordinate 1,185,323, forward strand.
CCCACACACCGTCACCTGAACTCCCTCTGTTCACACTTACCCACATGCCGTCGCCTGAACTTCCCTCTGCTCACACTTACCCATACGCCATCGCCTGAACCTCCCTCTGCTCACACTTACCCATATGCCATCCCCTGAACCTCCCTCTGCTCACACTTACCCACACGCCATCGCCTGAACCTCCCTCTGTTCACACTTACCCACATGCCGTCGCCTGAACTTCCCTCTGCTCACACTTACCCATACGCCATCCCCTGAACCTCCCTCTGCTCACACTTACCCACACACCGTCACCTGAACTCCCTCTGTTCACACCCACATGCCATCCCCTGAACTTCCCTCTGCTCACACTTACCCATACGCCATCCCCTGAACCTCCCTCTGCTCACACTTACCCACACACCATCCCCTGAACCTCCCTCCAGTCACACTTACCCATACGCCGTCGCCTGAACCTCCCTCTGTTCACACTTACCCACACGCTGTCGCCTGAACCTCTCTCCTTACCTAGCCACAGCCACAGTGCTCTGAGCCTGGTTTTATTCTGAGGCTGTGATAGGCCAAGTGGTCCCCAATGTCTGGATATGTGACCAATTAGATTAAGAGGTGGGTGGGGTCACATGGAACTCAGAACTGTTGCTGGGACCACAGAAGCAGGGCTCATCCAAAAGAAAGAAGAGAAAAAGAACAAGACAGGTCAGAAATCCATAGGACATGGCAGCCGAGAAGACTGAGGTGGAGCTCTGTGGAAAGAGGAGAGTGGAAGGCAGGGACCCAACCAAACAGTCTCGGCGCCATAGCTTGCAGTGGTGGCTCAGCCAGGCCGACCTGAGGGCGAACCCCTAAACCGCCCTGTAGTATTCCATTCCATTAAGTTCTTAGGGTACAGGCAGGTGGGGACCATGGCCTGTGGCTACCATCTTCCCTATTTTCAATGCTCGTCTTGGGCAGGCAGCCTGGGAGGGAAAGATGGAGCCAAGAGAGACAGTGCCCCCGTTGGCTCGCTCTGCGCCAGTGCTGCTGTCCAGAGCTGCACACGCATTTTCTCACTGATTCTTTAGCAGCATGCCAGGCAGGAATGATTAGCCCTGTTCTGAAGGTGGGACAACAGCAATTTGGAGACATTAATTAAATCATTTAGAAGCTCACAGTCAGGCTGCTGCAGAGTTAGGGTTTAAACCTCGTCTTTTTCTTTTTGAGAATTTTTGCTCTAGAGCATGTGTGATCACTGGGGAGACAGAGAGACAGAAAGTGAGAAATCACCCCCTGCCCCAAGGGGAATGGCAATGCCGCAATCCCTTCTCCATTCTCCTCTCGGGATTTTGGGCATGTACACACACATGTCCAGCGTGAGTTTTAAGTCGCCGGGTCTGGGACTCGAACTGCAGTCGACTGTGTGGTAGAAGCTCACAGTCAGGCTGCTGCAGAGTTAGGGTTTAAACCTCGTCTTTTTCTTTTTGAGAATTTTTGCTCTAGAGCATGTGTGATCACTGGGGAGACAGAGAGACAGAAAGTGAGAAATCACCCCCTGCCCCAAGGGGAATGGCAATGCCGCAATCCCTTCTCCATTCTCCTCTCGGGATTTTGGGCATGTACACACACATGTCCAGCGTGAGTTTTAAGTCGCCGGGTCTGGGACTCGAACTGCAGTCGACTGTGTGGGAGTCCAGCAAGGTAACCATTATGCATCTGCTGGCCCCTACACCTGGTGTTTTTGGCACCACAGCTCATGCTCTTAACTGTAGCATCCTTGACTGTGAGTCCCGAGACGGGAGATCGGCCTGCACTTGGTAAGCAGATGGGTACGGGGCCAGTTTCTTACCCCTGCGTGGCATTAGCGTTGGGCACAGCACCCTGCAGATGCTCGGGGAAAAGACTCCAAGTGAAAATGCAACCACTTTGTGTTAGCTTTCAAATAATCAAACCAGTGTGAGAAGAATTTGTGCTCTAAGGCGTACATTTCGAATGGGCGACTGAGGCTGGTGCCTCCATTTTTGTTAATTTTTGCTCCATTGAACCTTGGCTTCCACTCTTCTCCTATACCTGGAGCTTTACCCATCTCATACCATCAGCTCCTTCGTCACACAGCTCAGATGAACAGGTCTACTTTCTGTTTAGAAAATTACCAGCTATTTTAAATTTTTTTCACGTTAATATTTCCATGAACATTGAAGTCCATTGTTGCAGCGGCTGCACCACACACACACACACACATGTGCCTCTTCAGCCATGCTTTTCCTCTTTTTTACCTGGGGAGTTTGAGGGCACCTTGGTCTCCTTCCTGGAGGGTTGTATGCCATGTTCTCTTCCTAACCTAGAGATTCTCCTCTCTCCCAGGAGCAATGGCCTTTTTTCCCTAAAAACTGAGCCTCTTTGCAGCAGCTCTCCACGTGCGACCCCTGGGTCAGCAGCTCCAGAGTCACACGGGAAGCTTGCTAGAAATGCACACCCTCAGCCCCACCTACACTGACAGAATCAGAGCGCAGAGTGGCGGCGGCCAGCCTCCGGATTACTTCCATGTATGTTGCTGTCTGAGAGCCACTGCTCTAATCCTAAGAGGAGCTCGTTTTCTTATGTAGAAGATTTCACAATAAAGACGGAGACTAACATTTAATTTTTGCATCAACACCTCACTTCACCAGCCCTCACCATCCGTGGAGTCAAATTTGGCATCTAAACTTCCAACTGAGCCTTTTCCCGGTGCCCCATCGGTGGTGTATTTGAGAGGCACGTTCTCCTCATTGCAGGGAGCTCTGTCGCTCTTCATGGCCTCGGCAGGCCCACAGCAGAGTGGAGACGGGCTGGTCTTCAATGCGGAATGTGCAGCGTGAGTGGAGATGGAGGCAGGAGTCAGGGTCATCACAGAGAGGCAAGAAGGGACAATAGCCCCACTGCACTGGGGACGGTGGAGCCACTACATTCAGGTCAGCTCCAGGCTGGTTGCAGAGGAGGTAACTGCACTGAATTATGGCGCAGAGAAGTAACAGTGTCGGTGTGCAAGGTCTGGACTCCTGGGCAGACAGGCACTGAGCAGAGCATTCACGACGGTGAGACTCAGGGAGGGCCGCAGGAGTTTGGAGGTGGCTGTCAGGAGACAGGGGCAGTGGCTGCAGACATGAAGGTAAAGGGGGGGCACCTGCAGAGAAAGTGGCCGCACGCGTGAGTGGGCAGAGCCAGCCTCACAACACGGCCGCTGACGGCCAGGTGCAGCAGCCTCGGGCCCCTCATGCTCTGGTAGGGTGGCGCTGGGACGACTGGGCCAGGAGGTGGGTTTCTATGGAGGGAGGCCAGGAAGCCCCTGGATTCTGTCAGGGAATGGTGAGTACTGGGAGGGGCAGGGCATATGTCAATACTGCAGCAGGGAAGAGAAATGATTCATTCTCTAAACAAATTCATTCGCACCGTGTGTCAGACACGAGGCATTCTCAGGGCCTTGGAATCAAGAATTATACTCCTAATCTTTCTCTGTAGCTCTGACTGGCCCCTCTCTTTTCCCCACCCTCTCCTATTTCCTAGGTCAGATCTCGTTACTGTCTGCCGATCGCTGTAGTGTGAGGAACTGTGTCTCGCTGACGTTTCCGTAGAAACAAATAGAGACCTTGCTTTCTGGGTCTTGCAGGGAGTATTTGTGGCAATTTATCAGAAATGGCAGTGTATTCTTCCGGGCAAGGTATTTGCACTCCTTGGAGGAAAAACATAATAAACAAAACATTACCCTGGAACAGAGCTGTTATGTTTTATCTTTCTATTTCCCCCTCTCCACCATGCCTGGCTCTGTAGATACAGCTCCGAGAAATTCCTGAGCATCCCTGGCTGAAATCTGCCAGATTTAGGCTGTTCCCGCTGTTGCTGACACCATCAGGCCTCGTCCAGAACTGTGTGGAGGGTGTCTGAGAACAGCAAGGAGAGGTAGGAAAAAGAGCTCCACTGAAGGCGTTTGCTGCAACAAATTGATAGAGCCAGGGATGGGGGCGTTGACTCTGCTGTTAAAGAGTCTGGAGGTTTGGGGTCAAAGCTGTAATGCTATTCATGCTATCAAACCTTGAGGAAGTTGGGCTTCTGATAAAACAGCTAGGCGGTGGTCTTGATTGTGTTCTGGAAACGACTGGATTTTAGAGGCAAAGTCAAGGTCAGAAGGTAATCAATTCGGACTCCATAATGCCCACGTCAGAAGGCTTACAAAGAGGGTGCTAAGTTAGAACTGGAACAAGCGACAGCACGTCGAGGCTGTGCTAATAGAGCAGGCCTGAAGTCCCCAGAGATTCCAGCTGCTGCAGCCTTCATGCTAACCCTTGTCCCTGTGGACAGCCTGGAATGTTTCCCGCTCTGTTCTCCACAGACGACCCACCTGGGGAGAAGCCACAGCCTCCTTTATTTCTAAGCATGCGGATGGTTTCCACTTGTGACACAGGCAGAGCGGGTAGTGCTGGGGTTCTGTACCATTCCTTTACCAACCGTGAGCTTACGTCAATCTGCTGCTCGCCACTCTCCGTGTGGCTTGTGGATGACGAAGGGCCGTCTGCACCTGAGTTCCCTAGGCAGGACTGCCTGGCCGCAGCAGCAGCCACTGCTGGGGGGTTTTCTAGTCCTAATGGGTGACCCAGGAGGCTACGGTAATTCCACACACACCTGTCCACCCCTGCCAGGGACCAATGTCTCAATCAGTGGTGACAGTTGCTTTTTTGGCTCACTCCATTTATCTCATGTGATGATGACCCTGCTCTATATTATGGGATGTATGCAGTTTTGGGGACAGGAGGAGCTAAGCTAGGAAGAGATTTTAAGAGATTACTGAAGGTGGAGAAGCAGCTTAACTATCATAAGCATTTGCAAAAATAATGTTTCACATCTCGGCTCGAGGCGTCACGTTATCTACATCTGTGTTTCCAGGGGGAGCCACATGATCAATGACCACCTGTCTCAGTCTGTTTGCATTGCTAACAGAAATACCTGGAACTGGTTATTTACAAAAAGGCAAGGGTTTACTGGCTCCCAATTCTAGTAGCTGGAAAGTCCGAAGGTGCAGGCCTGGCTTCAGGCTGATGGAGAGAGAGGAGGGCAGGCCCGGGCAGAGGGAGGTGCAGATGGTGCTCTGAGACCCAGGCAGAGGGAGCTGTGGGTAGTGCTCTGAGGTCCTGGCAGAGGGAGATGCGGGCAGTGCTCTGAGGCCCAGGCAGAGGGAGGTGCGGGCAGTGCTCTGAGGCCCGGGAACAGGGGGGGGGGGGCCGGGCTCTCCTGCCCGGGCAGAGGGAGGTGCGGGCAGTGCTCTGAGGCCCGGGGAGTAGTGCGCTGAGGCCCGGGCAGAGGGAGGTGCAGATGGTGCTCTGAGACCCAGGCAGAGGGAGCTGTGGGTAGTGCTCTGAGGTCCAGGCAGAGGGAGATGCGGGCAGTGCTCTGAGGCCCAGGCAGAGGGAGGTGCGGGCAGTGCTCTGAGGCCCGGGCAGAGGGAGGTGCGGGCAGTGCTCTGAGGCCCGGGCAGAGGGAGGTGCGGGCAGTGCTCTGAGGCCCGGGTAGAGGGAGGTGCTTGCAGTGCTCTGAGGTCCAGGCAGAGGGAGATGCGGGCAGTGCTCTGAGGCCCAGGCAGAGGGAGAAGCGGGCAGTGCTCTGAGGCCCGGGCAGAGGGAGGTGCGGGCAGTGCTGTCAGGCCCGGGCAGAGGGAGGTGTGGGCAACGCTCTCTTTAATAGTATCAGCCGTCGTGAGAACTGATCCTCCTCAGGAGAGCTAGAACTCACGGGCTTTGTGAGACATCATTAATCTATTGACAGGATGTTGCCTCCCTTCTGCTATTGCCACAATGCAATCACTGCCCAGCATGCCTCACCCCCTCCCAGTACCAAGTCCCAAACCTGAGACCAGACCATAACACCACCCGAAATTACAGGAGCTAAATAGTTCTTTGTCTTCTTCAGGTTATCCTAGCGACTCCTGGAACCCCAGCTAGTGGAAAATACCATCAAAGCAGGGAAGACTAAGCTCGACTGGTGCCGTTTAGGTGGGTGTGCTCCATCTTGAATCTGGGTGGGTCTGCAACTACTTCAAACACGAGAGCATGACACGAAAGGTGACCATACGGCTTCCAGTCCACTTCCTGGAATACTCCCCCACTCATGCAAGAACGTCCCTGTGTCACTTGGGGGGAGCATCCCTGGGGGGTTAGAGGTGGGGGATTAGTTACTACAGCAGGAACTGGCCAGCTGGACCTGAGGACCATGCACCTGTTAACATCCGCGACCTTGTTGGAGATCCTCAGGCGATCTCGCTTCTACCGTGCCCCCTTTGGCAGGGACAGATGCTGTATAAATCGGTATCTATGAGGGGAAAACAGAAAACCACATTTTATACAAGGGTTTTAAATTGATTGTAGAAGTTCTTTGTTATCACAACAGGCTGTATGATGTGCCTCTCCCTCCTCCTGTGTTCAGAGGTGTGAAACAGAAACTCCACTGTCTCGTGAGTCTAGACACAGAGATGCAGAGGCAAAGGAATGAGGCCTCCAGAGCTGCACCTTGGAGGAGGGGCCCTGTGGCACCCTGGTTTCTGTGTGCAGGGGTACCCACACTGTGTGCACTTGGGGTCCCCTGTGTCAGTGCTCACCCAGCACGAGGAGCTGCGGACGGCACTGCCAATGGTAGTTGGTGCACACAGGGCCGAAGGTGCTGGAGGTAGAGCTGCAGCTGCCTGCTCTGGCATCAGAACTGGGGGCATGAGAGTTCCTCTTTCTGCTGACCTGTCAGTGCCTGCTGTTAGCTCGGCTCTGGAGATGCTGGGCAAGGGGTTCTAGGAAGTGCAATTACAGATTCCCAGGTCCTGGACCTGACGGCGCCGGGACCTTAATCCCTGCAGTACTTAAGAAAACTCTTCAAACTATGAGAGGACTTCTGAAAGTCATGGAAATATGGAATTAAAGTATAAGTTTATTTTGATGCAATTTTTAAAAATCTATGCACTTTTTTCATAATACGTATTTCCCATGAACTTTTTGGATACCTCCTGCATGTTCCACAAATCACAATTAAGTAGGATTCCTTTTTAATATTAAAAAAAATTTAAGCCCAAACTAAAGTAAAATGTGAATTTTCAGTTCCTGTTGCCAAAGGGTCCAGATATAGCTAGGTTTAGGTCCAGGAATAAATGATGTTAATCAGGACCGAGACCCGGTTTCTCTCCATCTCTTACTCTGCTTTTTCCTTTCTTTTCCTTTTCTTTTTTTCCCCATACATTCAGTCACTGCATATCATTACAGCTTGCAAAATGAATATCCCCGGCATGAATACACTGCATAGTAATCCAGTTAAAGATATTATCATACATGTTATCCTTAACAGGTAATTACCCATTTGGGTATCCCTTAAAGGTTTTGCTTCTTTCTTTTTCCCCTTGCTTTTCCATTCCGTGTCAGGGTATCTTAATATGTTAGCAAGATTCCTCCAGAAGATTTAATATAGTAACTTCCCAGCCACAAGAATAAGAGAAATAGGGATTCTCCCTCTCCCTTTCTATGCTTCCAACCTGCATCCTGAGTCAGCCCTGATGGTTTCTACTATGTCATATGCTAGATTATGTGAGGCTCAACCGTTAAATAAAACTTGGGTTCAGGCATTGGCAATCCTGTCAACTTGGACTCAGTTTAAGTGCACTTTGCTTTACTCCCAAGGTTTTAAGCAAGCACTGCAGAAAACATACATATAGATGAGGCAAGGCTGTCCGAGGGTGCGTGAAGCTGCCGACTGCCTTTCCGTTCGCACAGAGGCAGGTCCCAAATCGGAGCAATCTCTATGGAGAAAATGCTTACCAGGTCAGAGGGTCACATGCCTTTTAGTAACCCTGCCACTTCAACATCCAGAAAAAGCTCCCCTGACTCAAGGCAGCGATTTTGTAACTCAGCAAGCAGTGATCCAAGCATAATACCTGGACTTCGCAAGTTTTGCCATACTAGCCCTGAAGCAGCCAGCCTCCCCTTTCCTGGACGACGTGGCAGAGCTTGGAGAGTTTCCATTTATACCTACGTAAGGTCTTCCCGTGGGTGAGCGTGGTCATGGATTCTCACACCTCCTCTGCACCCGTTAGCCCAAGGGACTTTGATGACCCAGTTGTACGAGTTAGAGTTCATACCCACCTTTGGACCTGAGGTGGAGTTAGTTCAACCCAATAAACATTCAGAGGTGAAGAGGGCAGTATGATTTCACAAAAGAATACGGAGGGTGCTGTTATCAGAAGAGCGGAGATTGGGTGATGGGGAGGCAAATGCAGTGTCTGAGTGGCTTCCTCTTATTCTGGGTACAGGAGACAGAGTAGGTTCCTACCTGTTTATCAATAGCAACTCGGGTTCTGAGAAAGGGCAGGGCTTGGCTACTTATTCTAACTCTGGCTATTATTCCCTACACCCATATGGCCCTTCCTTTGCCAGCTGCCACTCACTCACTGATGAGCCTGCGTCTCCAGCTGTTGTCCATGCCTGGCAGGGGCCCACCCTTCTCCAGCATGGGCAGCCTTCACGATGCCATTCTGAGTGCAAGGAAGCTCTTCCAGGCTGACTTCCTCTCCAGCAGGGGTCTGAGTCCTTTCCAACTTCTTGTTTTCCAAGACGCAACTCATTCTGTTTCTCTGCAGTTAGGAAGTTCCCTCCAGCCAAGAATTACTTTTTGTTAAATCATCCCTTCCAAATGTTTTCTCTACAACCACTGTAATGAGCTGACAGATGGGTGTCTGATCTTCTGGAGATGTAATGAAGATTTATTTTCTAAACTGTTAGGATAAGCCAAGGTTATGATACAAAAAAAGAACACACTGCAAACTGCACTCAGTTCAACCAGAAATGCCGATTTCATTGGCTGTGACTTCCCTCCGAACAATGTTGACAATATAGATCCACTTGCATATCCTGTGGAGTGCCTTGCTGATAAACGCTCGTTTTTGAGAAGACTAAAACTTTCATTAGTTCAATAAATCTTGTCTTATTTGGGAAAACGTTTGTAAAATGTTAAGTCAGCTTGAGTAGTACTTCCAGTCCTTGTTCTTTGCGAAGGAATGATCTAGATACCTTATTTGGGCAACCTGAAGAGAAATGCTTCAACCTACAATACTGTCAGGCCCCGTTGATTATAAACAATGTATTTCTGGAATTAGAGCTATTACTGTAGCTCCTATTTAGATAAAACAAACAGATTTATCATGAGAAACTTCCAGTTTCTAGCATCACAGGCAGACTGGCATCCTTGCTGGCAACTAACCACCATCCCTTTTACTTGACTTGCTAAGGGACTGGTCTCACTCGCGTAACAGCTTCCACTTCTGCTCCTCTACTGAAGGGTCATTGCTTAGACGTTTGCTCACGGATTGAATCCAGCTGTATTTCTACAGACTACTTTTCTTTTTTCTATTTTTTAAACAGTAATAGGCAAATATACAAAATTAATACCACAAAATAATTACCCTCTCTGCCGGAAATCAGCACAGAAGCTGCAATGCCATTGCTCAGTGGCCAAAAGCTCACACTGAATGCTCTGGTGGATAAATTGGCTCTATAGCCAGAGCGAGCAGTGCAAGCAAACCATAAAAAAATAAAATGTACTAAACCACCAACTGACATTATGGAAATAAGACTAAGGCTGGCCAAAACCCACAGTGTATCAATTAGTGGGGATCGTAGCTGTTGGCGGAGAGAACTCTTGGTTCTGGAAACAGAATGTTACATGTTTTATGCAGTCATGTAATTCTTTCCCTTGTATTCAAAGAATGTACACAGCACCTGCATAATAAATGGAAAAGGCTAAGATTATGGTGTTCATGTTTGCATTAACTCAATTTGGAGCTTCCATCAGTTAAGTTTGATCAACACAACGGCTGTTATAACCACCTGCTGGATGTTTTGTTCTTTGGCTCCTAACTCAATCATTCTCTGCCCAAATCTCAAGGACAGAACTTCCCCTCTACTCCCTCTCCATCTTGTGGAAGGTAGGATGATAAGGAATCTTGATTGCCTGATTATTTCACATGGGACTTCTCAGGATGGCTGGATATTGGTGTGGTCATCATGACCAGTGTAGGTGATGGCTGGTAGTGGATCAGTTCTAACATGGCTGAAAGGTTCCAGGCAGCTCATACTAGCCAGATTGAAAGGGGCCTGACCTTGTGGAATACTGGAGGTAACATGTTTGCATCAGAATGACAAGGATCAACATCTTTGCTTTGCCTTTTATTAATTCATTTTCTTTGAGACATTCCTATCCTTTGAATTTCAGTTTCCTCACTTGAAAAATAAGAAGAATACATACTTAATAAAATTATTGTGAAAATGAGGAATAATCAGTGAAATACAGATCCTTATTTGACATACAGTGGACACCACTAGACAGCAGTACTCATTTATAGGAGGGCTAAAAGTGGTTGGCCACCAGTCTCCTAAGACAGGTAGACTACACCCCAGAAAAATGTTGAGTTTCAAAATTTAGGATAAAGATTTCTGGATGTTTTAGAGATAATTTGTTTCAATTTTTTTTCTTTTTTCTTTCTTTCTTTCTTTCTTTCTTTTTTTTTTTTTGGTTTAGTTTTTAAAATCCATTGCTTTTACCCTTGACCACTTTGGAAACAAACAGGTCTTATTTTCTGTGTAGCCTTAGAAAGATTGCTGGATCTCCCTGGACCTCTGCTCCTCTGTTCCTCTGCAGTAGGACAGGCACAGTCATCTTGGCTGGCCAGTGTTGCAGTGAAGATCAAATAAGATGACCGTATAAGGCACCTTGCACAGTACATGACCTTTCACAGGATAAATGCAGCAATTCACACATACACAAATACTTGCTTCCTTCTCCCCCTACCTCTTAAGTATGGTTACTACTAATATTGGCTTCAAACTCTGATGGAGCCCCTGTGGCGGTCCCACAGGTGTGTAGGTGCCAGCTCTCCTCAGGGACCAGGTTACTGGCCTTGCATTGACCCGCCCATCTTACCTTAGTATATTAATTTGGTGCAGAAGTAATTCTGGATTTTCGTTGCAGACATCTGCTTTTTGATACTGATACATTCTTCAATAAATACAGATATGTACATCATTTCAATAAGCATTTCTCACTTTATTTTTTGCTAATGACTTATTACTTGTTATTGCTTATTACTTGCTGCTTATTTTATATGTATTTTAGACTATGGAAAAGATGTTATACAAAAAGCAAATCTGAGCAGTTTTCTTATTCCGGTTCAAAATAGGTTGTAAAGCAGCAGAGACAACACGCAGCATCAACAATGCATTGGCCCAGGAACTGCTCGTGAACATTCAGTGCAGTGGGGGTTCAAAAGGTTTTTCAAATAAGACGAGAGCCTTGAAGATGAGAAGCAGAGAGCCAGCATCGGAAGTTGACAACACCCGATAGCAAGCAATCATTGAAACTGATGCTCTTCCATCTACACAGGAAGTCGACAAAAAATGCAACATCGACCTTTTGAAGCAAATTGGAAAGAGGAAAAAACTCAATAAGTGGGTGCCTCATGAGCTGATCGAAAATTTTTAAAAAATCGCTCTTTTGAAATTCCATCTTTTCTAGTTCTATACAACAACAACGAATGATTTCTCAATCGAATTGCAACTTGTGAGGAAAAGCAGACTTTATATCAAAACTGGCAATGGCCACCTCAGTGGTTGGACCAAGGAGAAACTCCAAAGCACCTTCCAAAGCCAAACTTGCACCAAAAAAGGTTGTGGTCACTGTATGGTGGGGTCTGATCCACTACGCCTTTCTGAATCCCGGTGAAACAAACATATCTGAGACGTTCGTGCACAAATCAATGAGATGTACCAAAGACTGTGATGCCTGCAGCCAGTACTGGACATCGGGAAGGGCTTGGTTCTCCATGGCATCACCAGACTGCATGTCACACAACCAGTGCTTCAAAACCTGAGAGAATCAGGCTACGAGTTTTTGCCTCATCCGTCAACTGACTCCACTTCTTCAAGCATCTTAACAATCTTTGTCAGGGGAAATGCTTTCACAACCAGCAGGATGCAGAAGATGCTCTCCGCGAGTTCATCAAATCTCAAAGCATGGATTTTTACACTACAGGAATAAACTTACTTCTCCTTGACAAAATGTAGTGACAGTGATGGTCCCTATTTTGATGAATAAAGATGTGTTTGAACATAGTTCTAATGATTTAAAATTCATGATCTGCTACTTTTGCACCAACTTAATGTCTTAGGAAAGAGAAATAAGTCCGAAGGTAAAGTTAGGGATATTTTGTCACATGATTAACATAACTGGATCTAACTTCTTTGCCTTGGCTTCAATAAGAGTCTTGGAAATTACTTTTTTTTTTAATCCGTGAATACCTTGTGTATGAGACATGGAGGTGATGGGAGGGGTACGTGCAGAATTCTGCAATGCATTCTGGTATATCAGATTGGTGTCCAGTCAGTGCCTCTTCAGGCTTGCAGACCACCCTTGCATTGCATTTTTATTGCTGCTGTAACACATCGCCACAGATTCGGCCGTCTGTACAGCATGAGCTTAGGGCCTTACAGTCGTGCAGGCCTGAAGACTGATGAAGCTCTTACTGGGCTGGAGTACAGGTGTCTAAAGGCTTCATCCCGTTCTCGAAGCCCTGGGGAGGGATCCACTTCCTTGCTCTTCATCTTTTGGGAGAGCTTAGTTCTCTGCTGTCGTAGGACTCGGGCTCCTATGTTCTTGCTTTGTGCAATCTGTGGGCAATCCCCAACTTCTAGAGACCCCTGCACTTACAGACTCAGAACCTAGTCCTCCTCCAAAGTCAGCACACCCTTCTGACATTCTAACTCTCAGACTCACTCCTTTCTTCTCTGTCTTCCACTTGTAAGGATTTGTAAGATCAGGCTTGGCCCATCCAGACCGTCCAGAGCAGCATCCCCATGCCAAGGTCAGAATCACATCTGCTAAGTCCTTTTTGAACAGAAGTAACACATTTGCGGGGTCTAGAGATTAGTATGCAGATGTCTTTGGGGCTATGATTCTGCTGACCACATCTCCGAACAGACCTGGGCAGGTAGGAAGAGCAAGTTGAAGTCTGGGAGGTATTGATTTCCCTA
>NW_006159718.1:1198394-1208157 GCF_000334495.1 Tupaia belangeri chinensis
AATTGAGTGTTTCTGGAAGAGGCACAGCAAATAAAGAACCAGAGCACGTAACAGCCTCGGATATTTCAAAGAGAGAGAAGGCAAAAATGGGCTTTCTAGTATCTAGCTATGAGTTCTGCTAACTACAGTTTAAATTATTCTTTAAGGAATTTTGACAGATTGGTAAATGGCAACCTACACTACCTTAATTAATCTTGTGTATCTCCAGTTCATTAGATTGCCTGAGTTTCATTTCTTCAACATTTTTCTAGTGGCTCTGGTTTAGTTGCCCTCCCAAGAAAAGGGAGGTGAAACAGAGAGAACAGCTATTTTTATTTTCCCCCCTTCCCATTCAGGCTGTGCTTTTCAGCTGAGTTCATCAAGACACAGATGAGATGGACTGCATTAACCTGGAACGATAGCATGAGTAGGGCAGCCAGTGTGCAGCGGTGCTGCATTGCTTAGGTAACGCGGACGACTGTGGACGATCGAGGGCCAGCTCCCTGATTAGTCTGTGGGTCTCGGGCATTCACGCCATGAGTATGGCTGGCTGCGAAGGCTTGGGGGTCTGAGGGGGTGGGGGTCACAGCCTAAGACCCTGTGGAAGGTGCTTGTCTTTCTCTTTCTTTCCATCTCATGATCTCTCATCTGATGAAAGAACTAAATCAACAACAAGATAACATGGAGCACTGCATATATGATAATATCACTGAGTAATATGGGACAGGATTAACTGGGATTTATAAATTAAGTTGCTCTTAGACGGCAAACTCGAAAAATAAGTACTTTTTAACATTTTAGGGGATTATTACTTTAAAATTCTTCTTTTCCTTTTCAGGCTTTTGCCACAGGGCACAAGCTCTTGCCAGAGATAATGAGAGGGAAAGTGAGAAATCACCTCCTAGAGTGGGTGGCCACGCTGAAATCCTTTCACCCTCTTCCTCCTGGGATTTTGGGCGCCATGCACACAAGGTCAGTGTGATATTAAAGCCACCAGGTCGGGAACTTGACCCATGGTCAGCAACAAGGAAGTCCAACATCTTAACCACCATGCCATCTGCTGGCCCTGGGTGTGTGTGAGGTTATACTTTAGGCGGAAAGTGGGACTAAGGAAAGCTGAATGGCACAGGTCAGGAGTCCAGGTAAAGTGGCCTGGAGAGGGTCACAGCAAGGACAGGCTTCTCAGTGCTGGCTGCATGATGGGACATCAAAGGGCTTTATACAAATGCTGATGTCAGGGTCACAGCCTCAGAGCTGCTCATTTAATTGATCTGTAGATTTTTTAAAACAATTCCCTAGGTGAGTCTAACATTCAGTTAGGATTGAGAAGCACGGCATCAGATTAACCTCTGTGACACTTGGGCCCATGTGAAAACTCCGGGACAATGCACCCAAACAGAGCTTTCCAAGGTCGGAGCTGACAGCGGCTGGGCTCCGTGGTGCAGGGTCTCTAGAACAGTTCTTCTGCGTCTGCCTCCCTCCCGCTTCACATGTCCAATGAGGTGGAGGAGGGTTTCATGACTCTGGCCGAAAGATGGAAATTAAATTAAATTAAAATTCCAAGGAGCTCCCCTCATTCATTTCTAGAAGAACACCCTCCCCTTCTCACTGTGATCCGTGCTGTCATTGCACACCTCTGTAGGAGTAAGCGCAAAGGGGCAGGCTAGCTCTGAATGCCGTGGGGAAGAAGACAGACCCCACGCTTCCTGCTCCTTTCCTTCTCAGACATCTGCCTGGCTGCCCAGTGCCAGGAGTCATCCTTCTCCAGAGCCAGCTGTCACTGGGCCAGGTGCACTCGTGCCTGCTGCTCCCCACATGATCCCTCCCGGGGGCCATTCTCTTAGTCCTGGCTGTCAACACCACCCTGGGCTCCTGGACTTGGAGAGAATTGGCTTCCGTGTCATGGTAGTAACATGGTCACCCCTGTGGTTGCACCATCCTCCCTAGGCCTGGCCATGCTGCAGGACAGAGTTAGGGACTTCAAGAGGATCTCAGTAATAGGGCTTTGAAAAAGTAGTAGCTCTTCCCTCACACCTCTCTCGTGTATTTCCTCATTTTATGTTATTTTACTATTTCCTCCTCACTGCCGAATAGAACTTGGTGTAAGTGCTGTTGAGATTCAGACCAGAGAAGACCGAGGGTAACCTGGAGCTCAGGTTTCAGGCCACCACGCCTGGACTTAGCGGGAGCAACTCAGTGGATGTGCTTCTGTTCTCATACTTCTTATCCGCCACAGTTCACACAGTAAGAGAAAATCTTAGGTCATTGCCTTTGGGGTCCAACAACCCACACACCATAGCTGTAACAGGCCAAATTCCACAAACCCCACTACTGGTGGAGCTGTGGTGGAGGTGTGGTGTGCTGGGAGGTCTGGGGGTTACAATAACGCATGGTCTATTCCCAGAAGCCGAGTCCGAGAGAAGATGAGTAGCCGCGAATCCTGGAAATTGGAGCATTTTCATGTAATCCATCAGCTTCTGAGTATTTCTCAACCCACATGTAATATCTGCAGGCTTCATAGAACAGAGGTGATGCAGGGGCTGACTGCGTGGGCTGCACTGGCGTGGTGAGTGGGTCCCAGAATTCCTCCTTGGATCTAGGGTAGAATGTGGGTTGGGAGCTAACGTCAATATTTTTATCTGGTATTTTTTTTTTCTTTGCTGAGTGAATTTCATTCTCTAACCCCCAGCACCTTGCATGGTGAAGTAATAAAAACTAAAATTTCAGCAGTTGTACTTAGATCCTACTTTGATAAAAATATCCATTGAAGCTTAGCCCTTATTTATAACACTTCATCCTCAGGTAACAGCACTTTCCAGAAGGTACCAGCAACATCAATTTCCTGTGCCCACTATTTCGCTTCAGTATTTTTTCAGAATTTGCATTTTTTACCCACATGTTACAGTGCCTGTCTGGGTGGAGGAAGACAGGACGACTGTTCAACAAAGCTCCATTTTCTGTGGAGAGAGCTGGAATGTTTCCCAGTTTCCTGGCTGGACTCCCGTCTCTGTCTCAAGCATCAAATGATGGAGACAGCGCTCATTTCCTCTGCCCGACAGTTTTTACAGTGGCTTCTCTCTCACAATGCTGTGAGGCTTTCTTCTGATGGAAAGCTTAGTGGAATTTCTCACAAGCGGAGTTTGTCGTTCTCAGAGTCCGGCCTGGTCTGCAAGGCTTCGTCGAGCATGCTGCTTGCTTGTAGCGCCTTCTCTGTTTAGTGAGAGGCTGACACAGGCGGCTCTGGGAGACGCAGCCACCTCAATCTAAGCCGTCTCCAGGCTGGCTGCTGTTTCTCCTCCATTCCAGCCACCCAGCTAAATGCTGCTTGCTCTTACTCTTCTCGCTTCCAAGGTGTGTGTGGTGGAAACAGCCTGAGCCTGGCGGTTTACGCGAAGTGTGCTCCTTAACGGACAGGGTACTCTTTTGCTCAGGAAGGCTGTGACGGGAGAGCGAGCTCCCCTCAAAACGGTGCAAACCAAAGGGTCCTTGGGATCGTTATTCACCTGTAGGTTCATCTGCTTAATTCGCCATCCTGGATGCTCTGAGGACTGTAGTGATACTGACATATGACACGCATCTTTTACAATTTCTTTTTATTTATTTAGAGAAAGACCCCCGACGGGGTCCTGATGCCTTCCATCAGACCTGGATCACGGGCAGAACACCTGGTGCGCTCGAGCTGTCTTTGGGTGTGAACCTGGAGCCCTGCTCTGAGGCTCGGCCTCACAAGCATTGTGTTGTACACCTGCACCTCCCCCGGATCCTCGGGTGTGTCTTTATCGGCCTCCCAAATGTCCCAGGAAGGCCCTGGAGAGATGGGGCCTGCAGACAAGGCTCTTTTCCCCTCAGTGCCCAGGACAGCTCTCCCAGGCAGGGCCAGCCTGCTGACCTGTGTGGTTGCCGTGTGAGGGCCAGAGACCAGTCCCCGAGCTGCGGACATGTAGCTACACCAGGCAGCCGCTGGAAGCTGGGCAGGCAGGGCTGAGCAGCTCTCTGGGCAGGATGTCCTAAGAGCACTGAGTCTATTATCCCTGGGGGAGCCTATGTGACATGTTACCAGTGTCATAAAATAAACTCAGGGGGCTTCACGGAGAGTCCCATTCAATGGGCAGCTAGTCTTAGGGACATTGGTTGCCATATTTTCAGTCCTTGGGACCAAGGACTTGTGGATAATTCCTCTTCTGGTACAGACCTGCTCCACCCCTGGGCTGGTAGTCAGAAAACCTGATCTCTGTCCTGCCCCAGAGGACGACCCTTCTCCAGCGTGGGCATGAGGCAGTAGTGGGCTCTACCTGAGCCCAGGCAGTTTTCTGTTCTTTCCCAGACTCTTCCCTGGCTGCCCACACGGATGGCTTCCTCTTTCAGAATTAGGAGCCACTTACTCTGTTCCAGGACAGATGGATAACAAAGCCGGATGCTGTCCTGGTCCAGTCCATCCTGATGTTACACTCGCACCCACGCATTCCCAACCTGCCCCATCCCGCCACTCTGCAGTGTTGGAACACAGTGGCCATGGGAGAATCTGCACAGGTCCCAGCTCTGCTCTCCTTTTAAACCAAAGTAAGTCTGGAGACAGACTCGGTCGTATTTCACTGATGTCTCTTACTGAATTAATTATAGGTGGCTACAATTCATCATCCTTTCAATTAACAATTAATTGTGTATGAGAGAGACAAATGTTTTATTGAGACCAGGAAACATGTGTCATTTGTGGTGTGCCGTTTTCTTGCCACTCCACAGGGAAGGGATTTATGGGCTACAGATTGTATGGGCTGGCTTTGCCTTGGAAATACAAACCCACCTGGACCTATAGCTGGGATGATAACTTGGAAGTGGAAGACTCTGGGGCTGTTCAGCACCCAGAGAATTAGCACTCAGGCATGCTCCTGAGTCCTGCACAGGAGGGTGGCAGATAATCCCAGCAGGACCCTGAGCGGTCAAGAGCCCCTCCAGGTGGCAGGAGGTATGGGGGAAGGAGTGGAGAGAGGCTTCCCTGCAGCTCTCCTTGCTAAGAGCACAGTCTGCAACAGAATGCGGATCTGAGGAGCATGAGAAAGTTGTTTCCAGTCCGACCGATGAAGCTCTGTCTTCTGTTTTCTTTAATTACCAGAGGGTGAATGCGCTCACCAGAGAAAGAAAAGAAAAGAAAAGAAAGAAAGAAAAAGAAAGAAAGAAAGAAAGAAAGAAAGAAAGAAAGAAAGAAAGAAAGAAAGAAAGAAAGAAAGAAAGGAGAGAAAGAAAGAATGAAAAAATGAAAAATAAAAGAAGAAAGAGAAAGCATCTCCCATGGTGTGTGGCCACAGGACAATCATTTCTCCCTGACCGCTCCCTCCTGTAGGGATTCTGGGCACACACAGGCATTCAGTGTGCTTCTCAAGGTGCCAGGGCCAGGATTTGACCCTAGCTGGCCAGGTGGGATTTAGCTCCCTTAACCACTAGGCTGCAGGGCTGGCCTCAGCTTTGTCTTTCCTTGAGGAGCCATGGTGGGGTGGGGGAAATGCCTCACGCTGGGCTGAGCAGAGAGGCAGTGAGACTGTCTTACTGAGTGACGGCACTACTAGCCCTCATACTACTGCTACTACACGCTGCTACTACACTACTACTACCACACTCCACTACTACACTACTACATTCTGCTACTACACTACTACTACTACACTCTGCTACTACACTACTGCTACTATTCTCTGCTACTCCACTACTACTACTACACTCTGCTACTACACTACTGCTACTATTCTCTGCTACTACACTACTACTACTACACTCTGCTACTATACTACTACTACTACCACACTCCACTACTACTACTACACTCCACTACTACACTACTACTACTATTCCCTGCTACTACACTACTACTACTACACTCCACTACTACACTACTACTACACTCTGCTACTACACTACTGCTACTATTCTCTGCTACTATACTACTACTACTACCACACTCCACTACTACACTACTACTACTACACTCCACTACTACACTACTACTACCACACTCTACTACTACACTACTACTACACTCTGCTACTATACTACTACTACACTCTGCTACTATTCTCTGCTACTACACTACTACTACCACACTCCACTACTACACTACCACTACTACACTACTGCTACTACACTACTACTACTACACTCTGCTACTACACTACTGCTACCACACTCTACTACTACACTACGACTACTACACTCCACTACTACACTACTGCTACCACACTCCACTACTACACTACGACTACTACACTCCGCTACTACACTACGACTACTACACTCCACTACTACACTACTGCTACCACACTCCACTACTACACTACGACTACTACACTCCACTACTACACTACTACACTCTGCTACTACACTACTACTACTACACTCTGCTACTACACTACTGCTACCACACTCTGCTACTACAATACTACTACACTCTGCTACTACACTACTACTACACTCTGCTACTACACTACTACTACTATTCTCTGCTACTACACTACTACTACACTATACTACTGTTACTATTCTCTGATACTACACTACTACTACCACACTCTACTACTACACTACTACTACACTGTGCTACTACACTACTACTACACTCTGCTACTACACTACTGCTACACTCTACTACTACACTACTACTACACTCTGCTACTACACTACTGCTACCACACTCCACTACTCCACTACGACCACCACACTCTGCCACCATACAAATGCAACTGCACTCTGCTCCCATATTACTGGTACTACACTACTACTACTATACTCTGGTACTCCACTACTACTACCACACTCCACTACTCCACTACTACTACCACACTCTGCTATACTATTACACTCTGCTACTATACTCTGCTATCACACTATTGCTACTACACACTGCTTCCACATTCTGCTATCATAACTACTGCTTCTTTTCTTTTAGTTTATTCATTTCTTCTGAGGAAAGAAAGTGCTCATGCCGAGATCCATCTCAGCCTCAGCCTGCCTCAGCCAGCTGGGGTCATGGTGTGAGCTGGGGGGTCATGGGGTGCACCTATGCCTGGTGAGCACAGAGACCTGGGTGGGAGCCTGGGGGTCATGGGGTGCACCTGTGTCTGCTAAATACAGAAACCTTGGGGTGTGAGCCAGGGGGTCATGGGGCGTACCTGTGCCTGCTGAGCACAGAGATCTGGGGTGTGAGCCGGGAGGGGGGGTCATAGGGCACACCTGTGCCTGCTGAGCACAGAGACCTGGGGTGTGAGCCGGGGGTCATGGGGCATACCTGTCCCTGCTGAGCACAAAATCCTTAGGGTGTGAGCTGGGGGGTCATGGGGTGCGCCTATGCCTGCTGAGCACAGAGACCTGGGGTGTGAGCCGGGGGTCATGGGGCATACCTGTCCCTGCTGAGCACAAAATCCTTAGGGTGTGAGCTGGGGGGTCATGGGGTGCGCCTATGCCTGCTGAGCACAGAGACCTGGGGTGTGAGCCCGGGTCATGGCATACGCCTGTGTCTCCTAAATACAGAAACCTCGGGGTGTGAGCCTGGGGTCATGGCGTGCTCCTGTGCCTGGTGTGCAGAGACCTGGGTGTGAGCCTGAGACCATCCAGATGGTCTTGGCATCACAGAGTGCTGCTTCACTGCCGCCCCACCACCGCTGGCCATCACAGGTAGAATCTGGTCCAGGGACATAGGGACCAAAAGTGTCAGACGCTGATAAGGAGTGGACTGAACTGCTGTGGAGTGAAGGGGGTGGGAGGAAGCTCATGTTTTTAAGCAGCGGCCTTAGCACAACTCGATCTGCTGTACCGTGTTTTCAAAGACTTAGACCACTCATTTTTCAAGGTGGTGGCATTATGGACCTTAAACAATCAGCATGTTGGATTTCCCCATTTCTCGCAGCTTTTAAAAGGCATGTTCTAGTTATCTAATGAGTAACAAACAATCCACTCCAAAACTCAGCAGCTTAAAACACTTTTACTGTGATTTTTCTCATGGTTACTTGGGTTCCCGGGCTCACTGGGTGATTCTTGCTTGGAGTCTCCATGTTACAGCTTTAGGGTGGCTGAGACGGAGAAGCTCAGTTTGGACATTCAGGCAGCTCACACCCAGGGCTGGCGGCTGTGGCTGCTGTTTTCTGGGAGGTCTGGGATATTGGGAGGCTGTGACCAAGGGTCCCTCCTGTGCCTCCAAAGCAAGGCAGCGGGGTGTTAGGAGGGAACGCCCATGGCCAGGAGTGCTGGTGTGCACCTGCAGTCCCAGCAGCTTCGGAGGCTGAGGCAGGAGGACAGTGGGCCACATGCTGGCCTGGTCAACATAACAAGACTGTCTGAAAAAGAGCCAGGTATCCACTGCCCTGGGGTACCAGCTGGGAGGCTGAGGTAGAGGATCACAATATGACAAGACTGTCAAAAAAGCACAAAAGGCCCGGCTGTCGCTGACAGACAAAAATCAGCCTTAGAAGTCACCAGGTGTCACATGCACTGTATTTCATAGGTTAAGCCAGAGTCAAATGGACAGCTAGGCCCGAGAGGAAAGAACCACGCAGGGCAAGGATATCAGGAGGTACGGTCGATCAGGAGACCAATCGGGAGGCTGGTTCATGAAGCTCCAAGTGTTTACTTCGCATCTGGCCTGAGGAGAGACAGAGAGGCCTCAGGCAGAAAAAACAAGAGGCTCTCTTTCCGCGGGAAGCCTGCTGTACAAATGAACTGAGAGTGGAATAATCAGCAGCCTGGCAGGCCAAGAAAGCCAAACCCCGAGCTGCAGACTGGCCCGGTGAGGACGTGGGGTACTATAGGAGTGTAGGATGCCCCCGTTTGCTGCCCCCATGCCCCACAGACATGGCTCAGCTGGGTCTCTTCCACCTGGTTGGATGTTGTACCCTCTGTCTGGCCCCTGGAAGATGCTCTGAAACACAGCCTTCAGGCAGAGGGGAGGTGAAGCACCTCTGCTTCCAAGACGTGGGCTGAGGCCCAGCCGAGAAGGATGGCCCAAGCACCATCTAACGCCGGGAAGCCTCCTCCGCTAGCCCCAGCTCTGCTGTGAGGCAGGGCATGGAAGGTCTGTGGGTGAGGCTGCTACTTTGGGGACCGGCGGTGAGCAAGGAGGCCCGAATTCCGCAGTCCATGAGAGTTTTCCTGACTGAAATTCACATTCAACTAAACTTGACCTGGGATGGCTCAATCCCAGATGAACTTAGAGACACACTATTATTTTAATTTGTATTTCTTTTCTTCCTAGAGAGGTCAAGTATTGAAACATGTTTATGGACTAAGAGTTTTCTTTTCTGTGAATTTCTTCATGTTCATTTATTTTCAGCTGTCTTTCTTTATAAATTGATAAAAGCCTTTGACATACAGATATGACCCGTTTACCATTCCTTGATTATAAATATTTCCCAATCTATCCTTTATCTAGTGGCTTTATTAATGATAAAACATTTCATTAAAAATATTTAGTACTTGACTGTATCTTTTTCTAAAAATATATGACATTTGGGTTCTCTTTGTTTTCAGGGTCTCCCTAATACTTCCTGGATACTTCCTCCTTTGGTCCAGGAGCTCCTGCTGGACTTTCTCGTTAACTTGGAACCCAGGGCCAGTTCAGGTCCAAAAAGCTGTTCAGAAAGTGCTTGTGGATGGAACCAGTAGTTAGCGTAATGGCTATGTCGCTGGACTCTGACATAGTAGACTGCGGTTCAAGTCCCGGACCCGGTGGCTTAAACTCATGCCGGGTGCGTGTGCGTGCATGCCCAAGATCCCGAGAGGAGAATGGAGGAGAAGGGATTGCGGC
>NW_006159718.1:1208181-1208431 GCF_000334495.1 Tupaia belangeri chinensis
CAATAGCAAAAACCCCTCCAAAAAAAAAAAAAAAAAAAAAGAGTGCTTGTGGAAATGAAGAAAGAACAAAAGACAGAAAAAGGTTTTGGTGTGAGCCAGACCTGGGTCTGTACCTGGGCCCATACCTGGGTCTGTACCTGGGCCCGTACCTGGGTCCGTACCTGGGCCCATACCTGGGTCCGTACCTGGGCCCGTACCTGGGTCAGTACCAGGGTCCATACCTGGGTCTGTACCTGGGTCAGTACCAGGG
>NW_006159718.1:1214418-1221163 GCF_000334495.1 Tupaia belangeri chinensis
AAGCAACACCCCAAGAGCAAAGAAAAACAAAATGGAAAAAGAAAATCGCGCACCGCGCGCTACTCAACTCACCAAAATTCAAACAGTCCAAAGGCTAGTGGAAAGGGATCAGACAATGAATGACAGTACCAGGTTGGTCGGGCCTGCAGCCTCAGTCCGCCTGGTGTCCGGAACTGTTGGCCGGCTCGATCCGGGTTTCGGGTGGGGAGGGGTGTGGGTTCGCCTTAAAGTCCCAGGCAACCAACCTGGGGTCCACGGAGGAAGGACGGTGGGGATGCGTGGAGTTGCGGTAGGGTCGGGCCTGCAGCCTCAGTCTGCCTGGTGTCCGGAACCTGGCACCAAAGCTTTTGATGACAGCTGGAATCAAAGGAGGATTCCAGAAGGTAAGCATTCTCCAGGACCTTAGCAGGTGTCACTGTGTGCAGCTTACTGTGGTGAAAGAGGTGAGGACCCTGGGCGACCAAGCAAGGCCATGGCTGAGAGGGTCCCAGTGTGTGGCTTTGTCCTTCCCGATCCCCCTCACTGACTCCCTTGTGTCGTTCCCTCTTAGTTTTTCATTTCAGTTCATTCTTCTCTCTCTTCCTCTTTCTTCTATCTCATCACCTGCTGTCCTGCTTCTGCTTTCCCTCTTGAGTCAACACCTCATAGGCATGAGATTCAGCGATGCCCGAGGACCAGGCACCCTTGGGACCCCAGAACAGAGCTCAGCTCCTGTCCGTCTCCTGCGGGCAGCACTGTCCTTTCCTGTTGGCAGGTCTGGGGACGAGGCAGGGGACAGCACTCATGTCTTTTCCCTCTGAGGCAGTTGCTTCTTCTATAAAGAGTCAAAGCAGAAACATTCCAAAGGCCCTACTGAGAGGATCCCAATGTGTGGTGTGGTGTGGTGCTTAGGCAGCTGGATTCCACGTGGCAAGGTTCTAGTCCCTGATCTGGTGGTTTGTAAAACACCTATTTATGCATGTGCATTTTCCTACCATCCTGAGAAGAGAAGGGATCATGCCACAACCATCCCCCAGGGTTGCTAATTGTAGCACGACCTTGTTCTCGGGCACTTAGAAGACAGGTTTGTGTTAAGGGTAATAATCTGTAAGTAAAAGAAATTGTATTTATTATAATTTCCAACTACAGTTCTCTAAGGCGGAAAGTTAGTCATTACCTAATGTGAAATAATTTAGAAATAAAAACTGGTTTCTAAGCTTGGTTTCTTTCTTTCTATTTTCTTTTTTTTTTTAGTTTTCTTTTATGGTTTTTGCCATAGGGCACCTGCACTCACTGGATAGAGACAGTGAGGGGGAAAGGGAGAAATTACCCCAGGGAGATGGCCATGCTGCAGTCCTCTCTATTCTAGTCTCCTCCTGGGATTTTGAGCATGTATGCACACGTGACTGGTGCACTTTTAAAGCTGCCAGGTCCTGGGCTTGAACCGCAGTCAGCCATGTGCATGTGCATGTGCATTTGCCCACAATCCTGAGAAGAGGTCACTTGCTGGCCCCTTCCCTTAGTTTTCTAACAGAAGGCATCTGAAATCTTTGTAGTTAGGGCTACTAGAGAATGTTCTCTGACCCTTGGTCTTGGGCCCCAGTTTCTGACACAGAGCTCTAAGACCTTTGCAATTCCCTGACTGACAGGATCTTAGGGCAGAGTTCCTCAGTCCCCTGCATGTTTCTGGGTGATAGGAACATCTTTTGAGATGAGGGCTCACAGATGGCCTCAGGCTGGGGCTGGTTGTCAGGGAAGCCAGCAGGGCTTCCAGTGATTAAAGGGTTAGAACTTTAAGTCCTACCCCATCCCCAACCTCCAGTGAGAAGAGAGAGGCCGAGGGCTGAGCTGATTGATGATGGCCAATGATGTAATCAGTCATGCTTGCATAGGGAAGCCTCTGTAACCCCAGGAAGGACATGGCTTGGAGGCCTTCTGGACAGTTGCACAGGGGGCGGTCTCTGGGGTCAGGGCCCTATGCAGAGAGTATGAAAGCTCCATGCCCTTCCCATATACTTGTCCCATGTGGCTCTTACATTGGGCTGTTTGTCTATATCCTTTGTAATACCTGTTATAATACTGAGGGCAGGATTCTGAGTACTTTTTCCTATTCCTAGGTTGTTTCCAGGGCGCCTGGGAGAGTCAGGCCTTCAAACACGAATGGAGGAGTACAAACATGAATAGACCGCTCATGGAGGGATGCTCCATCCTGGCCCAGGCACGGTGTCCCTGACGTGCAGTAAGTCTTCCGTCTCTTAGAGGAAAGCACAGACATTCTTTTGCTGATTTCTTTCAGGGACAGAGGCTTGTGTCTGTCTTAACCAATTGCTAATCTAAGAATTTCCAACTCACCTATAGCCTACAATCCTCCTCTTCCAGATGGCCCACCTTCCTGGGCTGAGCCAATGTCAAAGACTTGTTACGCTGATGGACAGCTTTCCTGTCCTCAGAACTATGTAAAAGGAACCACTGTGTCTCAGCACCCCGAGAGACAAACTTGTCTTTCTCTGGGTCGGTCACTCAAGCTCATGCTTTAGTAACAGAGTGTTTATTATTTCTATAGAGTTAGTGATTATTGTCGACAATCCATAGGTAACCTCCAGCAAATTCGTTCCATCTGAGGAGGGGGTTGTGGGAGCCTCCAATGTATGACCAGCTGGCTATAAGACCCATAAGCCTAAATCAATCCACGACTGGCATCTGAAGTGGGGGCAACCAAGCATTTAACACATGGGATCTGACTTTCCCACCAGGTAGGTGGTGTCAGACTGAACTGAATTGCAGAACACCGACCTGCTTCGGGAGAACTGCCTGGTGTGTAAAGAAAACTACACACGGCGAGGTGACCGCAGAGCTGAATATGGTGTGGTGTGTGAAAGTAAGGAAAGGCTCTTTTTTCCTGTCTTTTCTACTTTAGCCACTCCATCAGTTAGTTTAAGTCATCACTTATTTTTATCATTATTATTTTAAAATCATTTTCCCTTTACTCCTGACATATGCAGCATGCATTCATGGATGAGCGAATGTGAGAGACAAGAAAAAGACAGAGAAGACAACCTCCATGGGGCTCGGCCACGCCACCATCTTCCTCCCATTCCCCGTCCTGTGGGGACCTCGGGCCGGCTCCTGCTGCAGCGTGCTGACCACGTGCCTGGGGCTGGTCCTCCTTCATCATTTGTCAAGCTTCTGTCTGGGTTCAGACCTGTGCTAGGTGCTGGAGAACAGTTTTATCTTCAGGCACAGACGAGGATTACGGTCTAGCGTGAGAGGAGGGTGTGTTCAAGAAGAAAAATAGTCAAAGATGGAGATGGTCTACAAATAGAAGAGTTGGCACCAGAAGTGGGAGAGGTCAATAAAACCAGAAAAAGTACTCGTACGAATACAGCCTTAGACGTTGGTTTCTGAGTGCTCACCTGAGCCATGCGGGGCTCTGCATTACTTTTGTTAACGTTCACAACCAATGACTGTGACGTAAATGCTCTTATGTTTCCATCTCGTGAAGGTGAACAAAACCAAGCTGGAACACTAGGAAGTAGAAAGAACCACTCCACACATACAGAAAGTAAGTGGTTGAGCAGGGATCCAAGTCCAGCGTACCTCATATTAAACCCTGAGCTCTTGAACTACTTTCTCAAGGGCCAAATTTCTTTTGAGGGGTTTTTGTGTGTGGGTTTTGGCTGGGTTTTCTGTGCTATGATCCTCTTGCCATGGCCTCCCAGGTAACCTGGACTGTAGCTGTCCAGTTTTTTAGGGTGGGTGGGGACTTAGACCCAGGCCCCATGTGGCCTCAGCCTGCAGAGCAGTCACACCAGCACATCCCACTGGGGCTGGAGCAAGGCGCCGTCCGAGCTGCGTGTAAAAGGACGGAGACTCTGCAGGTACACCGGCTTCGTGGGAAGATGGAAAGCAGAAGCGAACACTCTGAAGACGGTAAATGCACCATGTGTCCTACTGGCTCCTCTCGGAAATCACAATGACCTCCAAGGCACAAGAAGTGCACAGTTGGTCCTGGCCTTAGGACAGAAAGATAAATGGATGGGATGAAAGAGAGTCTGAGACACCTAGATAAATGGGATCTTAGTTTGGGAACGGATGGCATTCAAAATCGATGGCTGGATGATTGACTGCTATAAAATAAATGACATTAGACTACTTCAAAAAGGCAAAGTAAAGTTATACTCAACCTGACAAATTATTTCTGGCACTAGATGTCAGTGCCAGAAACATCATTTTATATATTAGATATTATTTTATTTTTATAAAAATAAAAAGGCTAAATAAAAATCTGTAAACAATAATAAAGCTTTGCAAATACTTTAACAGTTTTGTGGTAGTTCAGGTAAAATATAAAACTCAAAGCTATTAGGAAAAACATGTACAGATGTGACTTTACATAATTTGAACCACCTGAAAAGCAAAAATTACTAAACAAACTTAACTATGTTAGCAAAAATATTTATCATGGAGATACTAGACACAGGATCACTGCCCCTAGTATACTACGTGTTCTTATACATCAGCATGAAGTAGACATCGACAGAATGAAAGGGAAAAGAAGAGTGGGTTATTCGAGCAGAAGAAACATTACGATTGCAGGGCCAGCCGCGGCATGGTGGTTCAGGCAGCTAGATCCCCTTGGCTGACTGCACAGTTCCAGTCCCAGACTCAGTGTCTTGACAAACATGCCAGGCACATGTGCATGCATGCCCCAAATCCCTAAAGAAGAATGGAATTGAAGGGATTGCAGCACAGCCACCCCCCTTGGGAGAGTACCCAATCCCCCCGCCCCTTTCTCTCTCTCTGTCATGAGTGCATGTGCCCTCTAGCAAGTAAAAAGCAAAAAAGAGAACTTTAGTAGTGATGGGGAAAGTTGATTTCAAATAATATGGTCTCATGGATTTTCTACCATATGGACAACATCAAAAGCACTCAAAATGGATTGAGCGTATTAGTAATGAAGGGAGCGGGAAGGAAAGGGTGCCAGGGAAGAGAACATTTCACTGCATGTGATTCTTTGGGAAACTACTCTCCCCTGCATTCCAGCCCCTGGGGCAGTCATGTTTTCACAAGGTCTCGACTACCCTACAAGGCAAGAAAACGCAAAGGTGGGCATTGCATCCTTTTAGGTTTTCTTCCTTTCTTCTCTTTTTGTTTTTAGTGAAAGGTTCTTCTGAGGCAATGGTGGACTCACAAGTGGTTGTAAGAAAACACCGAAGTACAGAGACAATCTCTGTGCCCTTCAGTTTCCTTCAATGGCAACAACTCGGCTAAGTTCAATTTCACGACCAAGATGCTTGACCTTGACATGGTGAGGGTCCAGAACCTTTGCATCACCACGAGGTCCCTGCTGCCCGTTCATAGCCAAATCTGCTTCTATTCCCTCCCGCCTCCAGCCTCCTCCTCGATCCCTGCTCACTGACTTACCCTCCACTTCCACAGCCGAGTTGTTCCAGGCAGCCTAGACAGGCACAATCACATCACATGTAAGCCCTCGGGATGAGCGTTTTCTCTCAGTGTAGCTGTCCAGCGCGTCCTGCAGGTACGTGCCACATGCCAGTACCTGATTTCCTGTTACTGCCGAGGCGCGCCCCATGGTGGGATGCCCCTCCACATAGCCGTTCGCCCTGTGAAGGCTGGGCTGTCTTTGTAAGGGCCCAGTGTGGGGCTCTTACAAATAAAGCTGCCGTAACATTCATGCCTAGGCTTCTGTTTTCATCTCGCTGGCATGAAAGCCCTGGAGTGCTATTGCTGACTTGTCCAGAATCCTCATCTTGGGCTTTATAAAAAACTGCCAAACTGCTCCAGAGTGACTGTGCCACGTTACACTCCCAGCATCCTGGGTCGGCCTGTCCGTGTCCTTGCCGGTTGGTCATCACTTTCTTTATTTTGGCCGTTTGATATTGTGCAGTGACGCCTCATTGTGATTTCAATTTGCATTCCTTTCATGGCTGGTGACATTGAACACCTTTTCGTGTGCTATCGGACTTTTTTGTGGGATTGCATTCATGTATTTTAGTTTGTTTGTAGTGTTCTTTATTTATTTTATGAGGGAGAGACAGAGGAGAGAAACAGAAAAACAAGCACATTTAGCCCTTTGCAGGATTTCCTGTCCCGGTCCTCCCCACAGCCTTCCCACCAGCCAGGACTGCAGGTGTGCACAGGCTGATCTGGGAGCCGAACCTTGGTCTTCTGTGTGGTTTCCAGCATTGCAGAACAGCCTACTAACTCCGTGCCCTGCAGCTGGGCCTAACTTCAGTGGAGTTTTTTTCCTTGTCTTCTTTTAGTCATGATAGAGGGTGCGCAAACACACCTGTGTGTATATGTGTGTGTGTGTGTGTGTGTGTGTGAGAGAGAGAGAGAGAGAGAGAGAGAGAAGAGCATCCTCACTGTTTTGGTCCTGCCATGATCCCCTTCCTCCAGGCTCCAGTTGATTGGATCTTGGGCACTCTCAGCCATGCCCAATGCGTTCCCAGCCCACCAGGCCTGCCATGGGAGCTGTGGCCACCGTGCAGGATCAGTTTCTCTCGAGTTGTGCTTTCCTGCCGCACCGCGGCTGGCCCTGCAGTGCTGGAGCACACCTCTCTGTGTAGCTTTATTGAGTGTCTAGTCCAGGTATTGCCTTATGTATGAAAATATCACTGTCTACTTGTTACATCTGTTTACCAGCTTGAGTGAAGCATTTGATCATCGGGAGAGTCATGACGCTTTTTTTTTTTTTTTTTTTTTTTTTGGTTGAAAAATTTTCATTGTTTTTTTTTTTGCCTAT
>NW_006159718.1:1221411-1224419 GCF_000334495.1 Tupaia belangeri chinensis
TTGTTTGATCGGGGGAGGCATTGCTCTTTTTTTTTTTTTTTTTTTTTTTTTTGCGTAGAAAATATGTCATGGCTTTTCTGATGGCCTAATATAAAAATTTTCCTCCCTTTATGTCTTTTTGTTTCCCACTTTTTATAACATAATTGTCTTAAATATTTCATCTACTTTCATTCAAAATCACGTCAGAGAATGTAATGATTTTTGCTTCAGCCATCACACATAATTTGGAAAATTTAAAAGGAAAGCTTATTGCATTTGCCTCTATTTTTCACTGAACTGTGCTCTCTCTTTCTTGATCTTCCAGCATCCTTTCTTTGATCATTTCTTTGCTGCTTAAAGAACTCCCTTTAGCTATTCTTTTGGGTAGGCTCTGCTGGTGGCAAATTCTTCTAGTTTCCCTTCATTTGAGAATGTTAGTACTTCCTGTTCATTTCAAAGTGATATTTCCCATGGGTGCAGGTTCTGGAGAGACTGTTCTCCCTCTGCTCTTCAACCATGTTGTATTACTTCTCTCTGGCCTCCATCATTTCTGATGGCAAATTGATTATATTTGAATTATTTTTCCCCTAATGTGTCACATCTTCTGCTGTTTTCAAGACTTTTTTCCATTATTTTTAGTATTGAGACATTTGACTGATTTTCTTGGCGTGGATATTTGAGTTTATCCTCTTAGGGTTTGCGTGGCTTCTTGAATCACTAAGTTTATGTCTTATGACACGTTCAAGAATTTTTGGCCATAATTTTTTTTTAGATTTTTTTTCAGCTTTGTCTTCCTTTTTCTCTTTTTCTGGGACTTTGATGATACAAATGTTAGAGTTTTTCTTTTGTTTTGTTTCTGTTATAGTCCCACAGGTCCCTGATCTTTTCTTTTTCTTTTTCTTTTGTTCATTCTTTTCCTGCCTATTGTTCTGATTGGGTCATTTCTACTGTCCTATCCAGGTCGCTGCTCATTTTCTCTGTTCCCTGCATTTTGCTGCTGAACACAACCATTGAGTTTTATTTTTATTTCACTTAGTGCATTTTTCTGTGTTAAAAGTTTTACTTGGTGATTCTTTATAACTTTCTTTATTAAGACTGTTTTACTTTTTTCATTTCTTTGAGCTTTATATTTTTTGAGCTTGCTAAACCATTTTTATGATGGCTGTGTTTCGTTGGGTAATTCGAATAGCTCTGTTAGGTATTGGCATATATAGATTGCCTGTTTTCACTCCAGTTAGGATTTTCCTGGTTCATAATATGAGTTATTTTTTATTGAAAATTGGATATTTGGAGTATAATGTTGTAAGATCTGGATATTATTTTAACTTCTGTTTCCAGTTGGGTTTGTTGGCCACTAACTGGCCACTACCAGCTATGCATGGCATAGCTGCTGCAAAGCTGGAAAATAGGCCAATCTCCCCACCCAGTCTCTGTTAATACCTAGGGTAGGATGTGGCATGAGTGCCTCCTTAAAGCTTTCTGCATGGCCTCCACTATGCTGCAGGGGGACAGCCTCTATACCACTTAGCTGCCAAAGTCCTGATTCTCCACGAGGGTTCCAGTGAGAAGCAGCAGGGACTCCTCTACTGCCATTTGGGGATAGAAATCCAAGCTTCCCACCTGGACGTCATTGGGGGCAGGAGGTGAGAGGGAGGGTGGTCACTACTGCTCAGCTGGGTTTAGTGGCCAAGCTTCATGCTTGGGTTCTTCTGATCACCCTGGTGGTAGGAGTGTTGGAGACACCTCATGCAGCCTGCAGTGTGCAGAGCTTGGTCTCTATGTGGCCTTCCTGGGGGGTTTGGGATGAGGCTACAATTCTTGTCCGTGGTGATCAGTGGGTGCAGAGCAGCTGTCTAATACTTTTTCTGCTTTTCTAGACTTCTCCTCCTCTAGTCCTCTGTTTAGAGAGAGTAGGCTTTTTCCGAGGTCATTTTGGTCAGCATTTGTCGGCATTTCTGGGTTGCTGACTTCTTCATCTGCAAGTCTGGGCGTATGGAGCAAGCAGGACACTTGGGAAACTCACCACCATGCTTTCTTTGGGCCCCAGGCCCTGGCGCGTTTGCCGTCTTTCCTTTGCCTTTCAGTCTTCTCATGCTTGCTCACGTGTACTGTCTCGGTCTTCGAGTCACACTCAGCAGCAGGACTAGGGAGAATTATGATGGTATCTCCCTGCTCTCTGTGCGATGCCTTTATAACGCATTTCAACATCTGCTGACTAGAGTCCCTTTCATCCGTCTCCTTCATGCATTTCTTGAATACTATCAGAATAGTTCATATTTTGGAAAGGACACTTTATCTTCTTTCAAAAGAACAACTACAAAATTGGAATTTTAATTGGGATTGAGTTAAATATATTAATACATTTTATATTAATTATGGGAGAAGTCATGTTTTTATGATGTAAGTCTTACATCCCCAAATTTGCAA
This sequence comes from Tupaia belangeri chinensis, assembly GCF_000334495.1. Classification (NCBI taxonomy): domain Eukaryota; kingdom Metazoa; phylum Chordata; class Mammalia; order Scandentia; family Tupaiidae; genus Tupaia; species Tupaia belangeri. Next base: position 1,223,818 of record NW_006159718.1, read on the forward strand.
CATTCTATTTAATCCTATTTTATTTAATGTCCTTTAAGATTTAGTAATATTATTATGATGGGTTGAATACTTTTTATTATTAACTTATTCCTAAGAAATCTGTTTCATTTAGTACTTATCATGAATTGATTATATTTTCTTCATATACATCGAGAATAATTGCTATTGATTTTATATGCCAACCTTATACCTAATCATTATTTCACATTCTTTACTAATATTGTCATTTTTTTTTACTAGAATCTTTTGGGTTTTCTAGACATACTATCATATTATAAGTAAAAATATATTTTAAAAAATTATTGGCTCCTAATAGTCATAGCAATGTTTATTGCTTCATTAATTTAGTGACCAAAAAACTGAAAAAAAAAAAAGGCCTATTCAATGTGGGAATGGTTAAATAAATGTTGACTTGTCTGCAAAATTGAATACTAACTGTGGAAATAAATTAACTTGGATAGATTTCAGCTATGAAGGGTGAAGTGAGAAGAACAAAATACAATAATATGATCCAACTTTTATAAATCAATAGGGAAATATTTGTATGCAGTTGCATGTGCAATAAGTTTGTATATGAGTATGTAAGTACAGAGAGAAATTAG
>NW_006159718.1:1224447-1235137 GCF_000334495.1 Tupaia belangeri chinensis
GGGAAAGATAGCAGTAAGGTTGTACTGGCAGTGGTAGATGAAAAGAAAAAGAGAGATAAGCAAACACACGAAGACTGAGTTACACAAGGTGTAATTCACCATAGAAACAGCACGTGACACAATCCTGTTCACGTCACATTACATGGAGTCGTGTAAAGAGATACATGAAGTGATGGCCAAAACGTGACCTCAGAGCTAGTAGATTTCAGTTTCCTTTTGCTTTCCGTGAATTGTGCCAAATAAATGCTATAACCATATCTTACAGGTTCATAATAGAAGCAGACCAGCAAGACTGCAGCCATTTTGAAACTGAGGTTTTTTTTTTTTTTTTTTGGGAGGGTTTTTCACTATAGGGATGCCACACAGACAGAGAGAGACAGAGAGACAGAAAGCGAGAAATCACCCCTCGGGGGGATGGCCACACTGCAATCCCTTCTCCTCCATCCTCCTCTCGGGATCTTGGGCACGCACGCACATGCGCCCACCGGGTCCGGGATGCGAACTGCAGTCGACTACATGGGAGTCCAGCGACATAGCTATTACACTAACTGCTGGTCCCCTGAAACTGAGACTTCTAACGAGAACAATCTGATCAAGTGCTGAGCCATAGGGAGATCTGTTTCAGGAACGGTCAGCTGAGAACCCGGGTATGAGTATTTGAAGGAAACACAAAGTTACCCAGGGGAAGGCGACTAATTCCGATTGAGTGCGGTGAGAAATGAGGTGCACCTGCTTGTATCTTTTTTTTTTTTTTTTGAGAGATTTTCACTATAGGGCGCATGTGCTCGCCAGACAGACAGAGACAGACAGAGAGACAGAAAGCAGGAAATCACCCCCCAGGGGGGATGGCCACGCCGCAATCCCTTCTCCTCCATTCTCCTCTCGGGATCTTGGGCACGCACGCACACGCGCCCAGCGTGAGTTTTAAGCCACCGGGTCCGGGACGTGAACCGTGGTCGACTATGTGGGAGTCCAGCGACATAGCCATTATGCTAACTGCTGGTCCCATTGTACCTGTATATACTGAGCACATGCTGAGCTTTTTGAGACAGTTCGGTGGTGCTTGCTGACAGTCTCCCTGTAACTGGTTACAGAAAGAAACACCCTCTTTTCCAGCCTCTGACTCTCATCACCGACTGACAGAAGGAACCAGACGCAGCTGGTCGGCAACACCGTGAGACAGGGTTCAGCCTTTAATTTCATGGTAAGATTAAAAAAAAATTAAAAGCAAAAGGGCAGAAGGACAATTCTAGCTTAAAACTAATCCAGGCTTTTCATATATCGTTGTTACATTTGTTGTTTCTTGGATGGAAAACACCAGAAATGGGAAGACTAACAAAAAATTCCAAAGAATTAATGAGAATATCCTGAAGAGAAAACTTCACAACAGTCTTTTGGAAGAATAAGAGCCTCAAGAGCCCAGAATTGTAGAAAATGGGAATTAACGGACCATTTTTCTATATTTCAAGATGAATCTGCTCTGATTGTTTTCTCCTGGGGATCCCTATGGACAAGATTCAAAGTCTTAAGTATGAGAGTCCAGTTGTCCAAATTCAAGCCACACGTTCGATACTTGTCCAGAGGAGGCTGAAGGTGGCTACTTTAGTCCTGCCAAGATGACTTGCAATGGAAAAGGGGAGGGATCAGGGTACACTAAGCAAAAGAAGGGGCTAACCACTATGAGGAGGGAACACAGCACAGCAGCAGACAGAGCAGATGTCCATGCCGTGGCTTGTGAAGGCTGAGGGTCTCCAGAGCCTGGGCCCTCTCACTGGATGCCCACTGCCCAGCCCGTGCCCGTCTGGGCTCCTCTTCCTCCCCACAGGCACTCAGAGCTCAGCCTCCTTTCCTCCCCACTAGACGCATTTCCTTTCTCTTCAACGTTGCAGACTGCACTGTTTTCCATTCATCCGTCCTGCCTGTTGGAGTTCAGGCTCATTTCTTCGAACGGACACAGTGAAATGGCCATGAATCAAGACAATAAGGATATGAAGAAACATTGAAAATCACCTTAGTAAGAGGGACAAATGACGTGAGGAAAGTCAGGCTTAAAAAATGTCATGAAGAATTCAACTTTTCTTGGGCCACCAAGATACCTCAGGAAAGACAGAGGAACACGATTAGTAAAAGAAAAGATCTATAACTGGCCTACCCTGGTAGAGGAAATTAGACATGTACTAAAATGCCTGACACCTTTTCAAAAAAAAGTCAAGAAGACTTTTTTGTTTGTTTTTAAATTTTAATTTGCCAAAAAGCAAGAGACAGAGGGAGAAGAAAAGGGAGAGAGCATCTCTTGGTGGGGCATAGTAGTACTGCAATCCCTTCGCCTCCATGTTTCCGTTCTGCTGGGATTTGGGGTGCATGTCCACACACCCCCAGTGTGTTTTTCAAGCTGCTGGGATGGATGCTCAGTTGGCCATGTGGGACCAAGATCCATTAAACACTAGGCCATGTAGCCAGTTCAAGGAGACTGAGAGGAACATGCCTTCCTCGACATGAAGAGGCCTACCACTAGGGACCTTGTTCAGTATTTGTAGGGAGCACTCGCCAGGAGGCACTTTGCTATGTCCGATTCCTGTCACCAATGCTTTGTGGCCTAAAGACACCATCGGCTACTCATTCTCTCATGTGAGGGTCTGCTGAGGGGACTGCCTTTCCTCAGGTGCAGAGAGCCTGGGGAATCTCTGCTCTGCTCTGTTCTGGGCTCAGGCAGAAGGGGCAGTGGTCACTGCAGTGGTCACTGCCATCTCACAGAGATGGCACAGTGAGGGAGGACCAGTCTCCCAATATCTGTGCACCTCAAGCTTCCCTTTGTATCGCATCTGCGGACATCTCATTGCCCAAAGTAAACGATGTGCCAAACCCGAAGTCATGGAGCAGGAAGTACCTACTCCCATGGAGGGTCTAAGGCCAGAGAGTGGAAGTTTTATTTTTTGTTTGTTTTGTACATTTTGTTTGTTTATTTTTGCTATAGGGCATGTGTGCTCCCCAGGGAGAGAAATAACCCCCTTAGGTGGAATGGCCATGCTGCAGTTCCTTCTCTGGGGATTTTGAGCATGCACACACACACACACACACACACACACACACACACACACAGTGTGTTTTTCAAGCCATTGGGTCCAGGACTGGAACTGCCTAGTCAGCCATGTGTGATCCAGTGGCCTTAACCACCACGCCACCTGCTGGCCTGAGAATGAATTTGAGAATGAATTTTTTTTTTTGGAGAGATTTTCACTGTAGGGCGCGTGCGCTTGCCAGACAGACAGAGAGAGACAGAGAGACAGAAAGCGAGAAATCACCCCCCAGGGGGGATGGTCACGCCGCAATCCCTTCTCCTCCATTCTCCTCTCGGGATCTTGGGCACGCACGCACACGCGCCTGGTGTGAGTTTTAAGCCACCGGGTCCGGGACACGAACCGCGGTCGACTACGTGGGAGTCCAGCGACATAGCCATTACGCTAACTGCTGGTTCCCGAGAATGAATATTTTTGAACCAGCAAGACCACTTGGATTCCCTCAAGACGTGGCTGAGTTTGTCTAGAATAATCAGGAGGTCCGAGCAATATACAGATGTGCCATGGAATGCCTTTTTCTTTCAGACAACTAACAAAGAATTGTTGCAAAAACATTGAAAGAGAAGGAAAAAAAAAGAGAGAGGAAGAAAGGGGAAATCTGGAACTGTATGTTAAATATTATTGTAATATTATTTTGGAGTGACAATATAATGTGTGGTTAGAATTTTCTATATCATTTTTAGCATTTTCCACATTTTCTATAGTGGACATCTAATGTTTTGACAATCAGAAATATACCAGATACGCATGAAAAAAAAAAACAAACAGAGAAAGTAAGAAACACTCTTCTAAGGAGTATTTTTCTTTTTAGCGAATGGAAGCAAGAACACAGCATTGATGGAGGAGGTATGGCAGCATGCGGAGTTTTGTTTGTTTGTTTTCAATCTTGTAGCTTAAAGGGAAAGTGAGTGCCGTAAAACATCCATTTTCCTATGCTAGTTAAATTCTTCACTCAGAGCAGAAGCTAAAGATCACATTTTTATAAGGCATTGATTTTTGGAGGGCAAGAGATAGAAAACCTTTTCAAGAATTAATGTCCATTTTCAGTTCTGTTAAGGGGAAGACGATTTATTGGATCAGGGATGCTGACTTTCTTCGCCGCCTTCTTTTCTCTCAGTCTCCTCATCTGCAAAGCGAGGAGGCTGGATGCAGTGATGCGCGAAGTCCGCTGAAGGTCTCGCTCGCAGTAGTTCCAGGATTTTCTCTACACACCCAGGTCTACGACTGGACGCACACGCTCCACAGTGAGAGGAGGAATTCTGTACCCCGACGTTTCCTAGTAGCCAGCACTGAAGCAGATAGTCCTTCTACTATTGTTTTCAAGTTATAAAAATACTAATAGTTGTTATAGAAATTTTAAAATATGGAGAAAAGAAAAATCTACAAGCCACTATTATTAACTTTTCACACTATGTTTCCAGTATTTTTCAGTGCACGTATATAATAATTAATTTTGAACAATTATTGAGCTCACTTTTTTCCACTTTAGATATTGTGACCTTTTCCATGCAATTCGTCTCTTCTGAGCAATTATCTTTAGTGATTAGGCAAAGTTTTGTCACTTTTAGTTGTTTTTCCAAACTGTGTGGTCGACACCTATTTATTCATCTTTTGCTCCTGCAGTGTGGGCGGAAAGGAAGTTCGTGGGCGTTGAGACTCAAACCCTGAGTTCGAGCTCTCTGTCACTTACAGACCGTGAGGGTCTGGACACGGACTTCGACTTCCCTGAACTCCACTTTCTCGGTCCACGTAGTGGACATGTATGCTTCCACGCGAGGTCTGTCCGTGCGTAAGACTGCATCCTGCCTGGAGGGCTTCTCGTGAAGAGTAATTCATGTTGAGCAGTGAGACAGTACCTCAAGTCCCACGTAGCCCTGACCACCTGCCTCTGCTCTTGGGAAGAGTCCTCTTTCTTGTTACCCTACTTCAAAGTGCTTGCCACCTCCCTTTGCATGGAACCTGGAGATAAAGGCAATAAATACTCCACAGTAAATCTGATGTTCCCAATTGGGGAAAAGGAAAATTAATCTGTGTATAAGCTTGTGAGATAAATGCCCCGGCCTTGACCAAACAGCTAAAAAGGAAAAGAAGGGAGGGCCGTCCTGAGTCTGTCCTGCATCTGCAGCCGCAGACACCTCTGTGCAGCCGAGTCAGGGACCACGTGCCCCTTGCGTTGTTCCCTGAGGGTGAGCAGTAGCTGATGCGCAGCCAGACACCAGGGCCACCCTCCCAGGCATTCCCGTGTGTGCCCAGATGCCCGGCCACACTCTGGTCCATCCGCTACGTTCACAACCTGTTGGGCGGCCTGGAATACATCTGATTCGAGGCCCTTGTCCTATGGAGCGAGGGTCTCCAGCCCCTGGGCCATGGACTGCAGCTGTTTGTGGCCTGTGGGTGTGGAACAGGCCTGCGCACGGAGTGCTGGGAGTTGGGCTGGGGCAAGCCAGTGAGGCTTCGGCTGAGTTTACAGCCGCTCCCCGTGGCTTGCATTGTCGCCTGGGCCCCGCCTCCTGTCCGGTCAGCGGTGGTACCCGGTTCTGAGAGCGCCGACCTCATTGCTGTGTGATTGCTTCACCGTGTACTGCAAATGCGGTGGTGGGCACCGGGTGCACGGCGGATGTTGTGCGCGTAGGTCATCCCTGGACCAACACCCCTAGAGACTGCCTTCCCTCTGGAACACCAGGCTGTCCCTGCTACCAGAAAGGCTGGGGACCACTGCCTTAGAGGCTGGAGGTGCCACAAAGGGCAGGCTCTCACGCCGGGGGGAGGCGGACTGCGCAGACACGGCCCACCCCACGCGGGCAGCACCCTGCAAGGAGCGGGAGAGGCACCTACCCCCGTGCGGTGTAGAGTAAGAGCCTGGGGCGCTTGAACTGGTCTCAGGGTTTCCAATTTTTCACTCAATAAACAATGAACATTCTTGTATGTGTATGTTTTCTTCCTTTTTTTTGGTCTGGTGATTTTATTTTCGTTTATTCATTTATTATTTTTAAGTATTTACAACGCACCACGATGTTTTGGCAGGTGGATCCATGTGTGATGGCTCACGTGAGCTAACCGACATACCCGTTACCGCACAGACCTTATTTTTTTTTGCGGTGAACACACTTAACATCTACTCTCAGCAAGTGCCACGTCTCTTATTTTCTGAAGACAACTTCTTAGAAGTGCCATTATCCTCTTAAATATGACATTTTTTAAGGTTTTTAATAAATAAAGACCATCTTATCCTCAGAATGATTTAACAAATTTTCACTCGACTGGGAGAACCTGCTTTTCTATGGTTTCACCAGAATTAATATAAAATAGGTAAGTTTCATTTTTATGATTTAAAAAGTAATACATATATGCTCATAGAAAAATAAATACTTAAATAAAAAGACATACAAGCTTATTGCTGAACAAAGTTATCTCTGAACCATTATTTATTTATTTTTGTAAGATTTTTGCCATAGGGCACATGCAATTGCTAGAAAGCAGAGAAAGAGAAAGTGAGAAATCACCCCAGGGCGGATGGCCACCCCGCAATCCCTTCTCCTCCATTCTCCTCTCGAGATTTTGGGCAAGTACACACAAGAGCCCAGTGTGATTTTTGAGTTGCCAGAACCAGGTCTTGAACTGTGGAGTCAGCCATGTGAGATCCAGTGCTTTAATCTGCATGCCACCTGCTGGCTCCCTCAACCTATTTTTAAATTTTACTTTCTGCATTTGGAATATTGAACTCCTCTGGAGTTGTTTAGGTATAAGCTATAATATCATACCTTAATTTTATTTTGTCCAAATTTAGCCAGTTTTCCTAGACCATCTGATAATTTATTATTGTATGCATTTTAAATTCACCTTTATTGTAAGCTAGACTCCATTGTATTTGCCTGTTCCAGAAATCCCAGTTCTCTTTCAATGCCCTGTCATTACTACATGCACCATTATTACACAGGCCGAATCACCCCAGCTTTTAGTGTGCCCTAAAACACGTGCTCCTTTGTTCTTTCTGAATATTTTTTAGCCCACTGCCTTAGAGGCTGGAGGTGCCACAAAGGGCAGGCTCTCACGCCGGGGGGAGGCGGACTGCGCAGACACGGCCCACCCCACGCGGGCAGCACCCTGCAAGGAGCGGGAGAGGCACCTACCCCCGTGCGGTGTAGAGTAAGAGCCTGGGGCGCTTGAACTGGTCTCAGGGTTTCCAATTTTTCACTCAATAAACAATGAACATTCTTGTATGTGTATGTTTTCTTCCTTTTTTTTGGTCTGGTGATTTTATTTTCGTTTATTCATTTATTATTTTTAAGTATTTACAACGCACCACGATGTTTTGGCAGGTGGATCCATGTGTGATGGCTCACGTGAGCTAACCGACATACCCGTTACCGCACAGACCTTATTTTTTTTTGCGGTGAACACACTTAACATCTACTCTCAGCAAGTGCCACGTCTCTTATTTTCTGAAGACAACTTCTTAGAAGTGCCATTATCCTCTTAAATATGACATTTTTTAAGGTTTTTAATAAATAAAGACCATCTTATCCTCAGAATGATTTAACAAATTTTCACTCGACTGGGAGAACCTGCTTTTCTATGGTTTCACCAGAATTAATATAAAATAGGTAAGTTTCATTTTTATGATTTAAAAAGTAATACATATATGCTCATAGAAAAATAAATACTTAAATAAAAAGACATACAAGCTTATTGCTGAACAAAGTTATCTCTGAACCATTATTTATTTATTTTTGTAAGATTTTTGCCATAGGGCACATGCAATTGCTAGAAAGCAGAGAAAGAGAAAGTGAGAAATCACCCCAGGGCGGATGGCCACCCCGCAATCCCTTCTCCTCCATTCTCCTCTCGAGATTTTGGGCAAGTACACACAAGAGCCCAGTGTGATTTTTGAGTTGCCAGAACCAGGTCTTGAACTGTGGAGTCAGCCATGTGAGATCCAGTGCTTTAATCTGCATGCCACCTGCTGGCTCCCTCAACCTATTTTTAAATTTTACTTTCTGCATTTGGAATATTGAACTCCTCTGGAGTTGTTTAGGTATAAGCTATAATATCATACCTTAATTTTATTTTGTCCAAATTTAGCCAGTTTTCCTAGACCATCTGATAATTTATTATTGTATGCATTTTAAATTCACCTTTATTGTAAGCTAGACTCCATTGTATTTGCCTGTTCCAGAAATCCCAGTTCTCTTTCAATGCCCTGTCATTACTACATGCACCATTATTACACAGGCCGAATCACCCCAGCTTTTAGTGTGCCCTAAAACACGTGCTCCTTTGTTCTTTCTGAATATTTTTTACTTCATACAAACCAATATGACTCCAGTACAAATCAATATTTTGATAATTAATAAATGTTTCCAGGGAACAGTGGGTGGTGTACTGGTTAAGATGCTAGACCCCCACACGGCCTACAGTGGTTCAAGACCCCAACCTGGCAACTTGAAAATCATGCTGTGTGCATGTGTATGCATACCCCAAATCCCAGGAGGAGGATACAGAAGAGATTGAGGCATGGCCATCCCCCCGTGGGGGTGAGTTCCCACTTCCCCTCTCTCTGTCTCTCTCTGGTGAGTACATGAGCCCTATGGCAAAAACCTTTAAAAATGTTTCTATTTGAATTTTGATAAAATTATGATGAGTTTATAGATTAATTTGTGGAGGAATGACCTCCTTGAAACAGTGAGCCCCTCTATCCAAGGGCATGCTTGATCTCACAGTTACATCATTCAGTTGAGTTTTTAGTTTTTTTTTAGGAAAGTCTTGTTATGTTTCTACCTTTGCAGGTTGCACGGCGTATTGAGCATTGTCAATAGAATGCTTTCCTTAGCAGTCCCAGCTCATGACTGTGAGCATAATAGCTCACTCCTTCTTGCACAGTGGTTACCATTCTTTGGCTTTATTATCGACCATCCTTAGTCATTCTAACACTTTTCAATTTGACAGTTTTAGTTTTATCTAGGCAAGCAATTACATTTGCAAACCATGGTAATTTTAATCTTTCTATTTCATTATTGCTTTTTTTTAAACTTTGAAACAGTAACTGAAAGTTTAAAATGCGCAAACTATTATGGAGATGGTAGGTTTCCTTTTTCTTTCTGATATTATTGGGAATACGTCAAGACATGGGCAGTATTTTCTATTGATAGCAAATAGATATCCTTTGTCATACCACATAAATAGCTTTTTGTTCTGAGTTTTCTTGTAATTTTCCTTTGTGATTGTTAAGAACAAAACTCGGAACTTACCAAATGTTTTTGAAGCATCTAGTTTGCTGTTAAGATGTTCACACATTTTATATATATATATATATATATATATATTTGCTATAGGACTTGTGCACTTAGCAAAGAGAGAGAGAAAGTAGAAAGTACCTGGGGAGATGGTCACACACAATCTCCTTCCTCCCTTTCTCCTCTCCGAATTTTGGGCATGCATGCACATGTGCGCAATGTGTTTTTTAACTGTAGTCAGCCACAAGGGCTTCAGCCTTCTTTTTTTTTTGGAGAGATTTTCACTGTAGGGCGCGTGCGCTCGCCAGACAGACAGAGAGAGACATAGAGACAGAAAGCGAGAAATCACCCCCCAGGGGGGATGGTCACGCCGCAATCCCTTCTCCTCCATTCTCCTCTCGGGATCTTGGGCACGCACGCACACGCGCCCGGCGTGAGTTTTAAGCCACCGGGTCCGGGACACGAACCGCGGTCGACTACGTGGGAATCCAGCGACATAGCCGTTACGCTAACTGCTGGTTCCCAGGGCTCCAGCCTTCTTAACCACCACACCACCTGCTGGCCCTTAAATGTATCTCTAATGTTAAACTCTCTTTGCATTTCCAGGTGAACTCAATATGACTCCTTTAGCTGTTTATAACATGCTCCAGTATTCAGTTTCCTACAATTTGGTTTCAACGTTGCAGCAAAGTCCCCATCCTCCATTTCATAATCACACAGTAGCAAGCATCAGCAGACAGAAGCTGAGTATGTACACTCTTTTCAAAACTATTTCTATTACTTGCTAGTCCTCACAATTTTTCTTAAGGTAGGTATTGTTATCCCACTTTAGAAAAAAGATTTAGGATAGTTAAGTGTCTGAGTCACAAAATATTTCTTTACAATAGAGCAAGAATTTGAATATAGATCTATTTAATTTCCAAGCCTACAATTTTAATCATTTCGTGTGTCTTTTATATTTATTGAAAAGATTGGTCTGTAGATGATTTCTTAGAGCTCTATTTGTCAAATTTTATTAGCAGGGTTATACGAGCCTAGTAAAACAAATTGAAATGCTGTCCGTCTTTTCCAAAGTTATTTAAATAGAATAGAATTCAAATTTTTATCCATATCTAAGACTATACCTATTTTATTATTCCAAAAAAGTATTATTTCTGTTTCCCTTCATTATTTTTTTCTTATCATCAGACTTGCTTAACTTGACATATTTTATTGGTCATTTAAAATAAAAAAATTTCACTTAATATATCAAATGGAATGTTTTTCTAACTTGTTTTAGTCTGAGAATTTTTTTAATTTTCTCGAATCAAACACTCCTTTTATTTATTCTCTGAGATGATGATCAGAACTTTAAATAGCTCAAACTGCCTCTTCCTTCCA
>NW_006159718.1:1235148-1281849 GCF_000334495.1 Tupaia belangeri chinensis
GAAGCCTGCTGATATGCAGCAAAGAAGCCTATGCAGCTGGGAGAACAGAAAGAGTGACACCGAACACACTGAAAACAGTTAAGAAATTCAGCAGGTGGCTGGTTAGATGACAATAGGGAGATTTTTTTTCTAGAATTATTTAGTTTTATTTATTATTATTATTATATTTTTTGTTTAACTTACCAGAGAGACAGAGAGAGAGGGAAAGTGAGAAAGCAAGCTATCAGGTCCAGGACTTGAACCACAGTCAGCCATACGGGAGTGTAGTGCACTAACCACCATGCCACCTGCTGGTCCTGACAATAGGGAGATTTTTAGTGGGTGGAAGACTAGGAAGAAAAGCCCACTTGGAAGTAAGGGGAATGAATCTACTTTATCCCACAATCCTTCACTGATACAAGTCGGAGTGAGTTACTTAAACCATGACATAAATGTTCTCTGAATATGTATACTTCAGCCTTGGCAGTTCTTCAACTATAGGTTTGTACCTTGAACAATCTAAATAAGAAAAAGAATCCTCCCAAATAGAAATTCATACACACACACACACACAAGCATATATATATACATATAATGAAATTTAAAGACCAGAGTTTTATAAAACAATAATAGGGACAAGAATATATACCCCACAGATTAAAAAAAGAGATCACTAAACTAAATTAATATTTCAGCAGAGGTAATGGGTATTGTATAAGAAAAAGAAGAGGGCCAACTGGTGGCCCTATGGTCAAGGCAACTGGATCCCACGTGGCTGACTCCGTGGTTCAAGTTCCAGATCTGGTGGTTTGAAAAACATGCTAGGCATGTGTGCATGCATGGCCAAAATTCTGAGAGGAGGATGGAGAAGGGATTGCAGTGTGGCCATCCTGTTACCAGTCAAACGAAGTCAGGCTTTTTCACTTCCTGCTTCAGAGGAGGAAAACAGGGAAATTCATGTAATTAATTATGATTGAAAACACAGTTTACTGTCTGTAAGTGCATTGTAAGAATGTTAAAAATTTGTTATTAAAAAATCAAGTAATAGTATAATATATGAGGGCAACATCTGTGGAGCTCCTATTTCTGCGATTTAAAAATGTACTGGGGCCAGCAGATGGCATAGTGGTTCCATCACTGGACTTCCACATGGCTGGTTATGGTTCGAGTCCCAGACTCAGTAACTGAAAACTCACACTGAGTGCATGCATGGGGATGCCTAGGATCCCAGGAGGAAAACAAAAGAGAAGGGATGTGGTGTGGCCGTTCCCCTGGGGGGCGGTGATTTCTTGCTTTCTGTCTCTCTCTCTGTCTCTGTCTCTCCAATGAGAGCACTTGCCTTATAGAAAAAAATCTCTCCAAAAATGTATTAACACATTGCCAATTAGCTGATTTGGAATAAAATAGTACTTGATTTTAAAAATAAGAACACAGTTTTCTCCCATCTTGCTAGCATATAACAGAGAAAGAAATGAAAAAATTAGCTTAATGTATCCACTCAGAATTAATATCCATCACATACACATACCTCCCTGCTTGCCATTGTAATCCCTATCACATTTACAGTTTTACCTAGGTTCAGTGTCCTGAATGAAATCCTCAGCTGTTTTCTCTGAGAACAAAAGCCATTCTTACATATGTGTCTATATCACAAACATGCTGCAGAATGATACATGGCAAATACCTCAAATTCATAGTATAGGTCACATATAGTGAACAGCAAAGTGCTCAGATAGTAAACTTTACCCGAAATAAATCACCACTGTTTTTATATGACCTTTCCTACACAGTTGAGATTTCACTGTGTGTGAAATTTCATCTCACCATGTTAAATAGCTTCACTTAATAGTAATTCATATTAATAAAAATTTATAAGCACACTTTAAAAAAGAATAAATATACTTATTGAAACTAAAGCAAGTGGCTTTGATGTTATATTTCTTATTCATATATTAATTCAAAAACCAAATACCAGGGTCAGTTGATTTTTGAAGCCATTCTTGGTCTGTAATGCTTAACATGTTGTAATTAGCAGCCATGCCAGTGTAATCTTGCAGTGAAACGCTGTGTAACTACATACTCTGTAGCTTACTGTGAGAAGCACTTGTCCTGCTCAGAGGGCTGCAAGGTGGCTGCCTCGCCTGACTCACTCTGGACGCAGGTTCAAGTAGTCGAGGCTCGCTGGAGGAGTTCATTCTCAAGATGCAGTCTGGAAGCTCCGAGAGGAGCTAGTGGAACCACATGATTTTCTGAGAGGCTTAAACTCAGAACTGTCAGCAGTATCCAGTCTCCGTGTTGAAAGCACGTCTCACGGTTAAGTCCAACATCAAAGGGTAAACTTTCTCTGTGGGGGCTGGGCTGGGGAGGGGTGGAGAGAATGGTTTTCGAATCGGCAAATGTGGCAATTTATCCTCTTTCTCATTCTAGTAGGAACCTGCTCGTATAAAAATGGTTTAAACTCACTAAGGAATAACTTTAAAGAAGTATTCCCTAATTTGGAATACTTGAAATTATTTGATTTTCTAAGAGAACTTTGCTGCATTCCCCAAACCTTGTAGAAAACATGTAGTGTAAAGTTGTTAATACAGGAGAAATTAAGTAGTGTCTGCAGAAGGGAAGGTGCTTAGTTGAAAATACTATCACAGCTCGATTGCCTTCACGTGCTGATCATAGTGCAGAGCTATGCTTGAAGTCAGATCTTCTCTGATAGGCTGTGGGATGGAGGAATCTGAGACAAACTGGGAGGCGACCTGAGGAACAATGCAGAACCCCTTTCAGGGGAAGGTAGTCCTTTGTGAAAACGGAGAAGACTATGTTGAGTTGGCCGAGCACAAGCACTTTGGTAGGTTAGCGCCTCCAAAGTTATTCTGGTGCTGGGGGTGAAACCTGTGAGCGCCGCCTCGCAGGACCAGAAGGACCTCACGGGTTTGACTAAACAAAGATCTTGCAGTGGGGAGGGTGTTCAGGATTCCTCAGGTGCCCCAAGCGTCCTTCCTGGAGGACAAGTGGAGGGAGGTTTTATTGCACTACAGGGAAGGTAACATGATGAGGGAAACAGAGACCAGGGTGACACTTTGGAAGATGGAGGATCTGGACAGCCATTGTGGAATATAGGTGGCCACTAGAAGCTGGAAGGGCATGATTTGGGAATAGGGTTTTGCTGATGATCACGGTTAGGTCATTAGGGTGCGTCGTAGTTCAGGCCTGGAGTTCTTATTAAAAAGGCCAACGCAGGCAGGGACACAGACACACACACATACACACACACACTCACACAGCGGGGAAGTGATGTGAAGACACAGGGAGAACATTTTCTATAAGCCAGAGGATGTTCATGGCCAGGAGCTAGGAGAGCCCCACTGATTCTCCCTCGTCACCCTCAGAACGAGCCAACCGTGCTAACACCCTGGCTTCAGACCTCCAGCCCTCGAGGTGTGAGACAATGCACTTCTGTCGTTGGAGCCACCCAGTCTGTAGCTCTTAGCCTGGTTCCTACACCAGCCCCAGGAAGCTGGTACCCAGCCGCCAGTGAGGCGGTGTGCACGGCAGCATTTCCTTTTAATGGTCCAAGCCAGAGCACGGGCAGCTACCCTCTCAGGCCCTCTTCATTACGGGTCAAGGCTAAGGGCATCACTGCCCACTGAACTCGGACCTCATCAAGCTGTAGCTTCTATTTTTGAGTTTACTTTTGATTTAAGTGTAAGGGTTCCTTAGTAGTTAGTCCTACGTTCAGTTTGGCTAGCTGCCTTACTTACGAGTTTGGCCAAGTTTCTTTCTCTGGCTCCTTCTAGGCCTCTCTCTCTCTCCATTCCCTCCCTCTGCCTCTCTCACGGCCATAACAGTAAGCCCGCATTTTGTGGTCATGACACCAACAGCATTGCTTTTAACTAAAACAGATTGGTAGGGCTAACAGTGAACCTTTCCTCGAGACTCAGAACAGAGCTCCCCAGATCGCCTGGAGAGACAAGAGGCTAGTTCCATAGTCAGAGAACTCTTCACCCATCTCTTCATTTCCCATCCATTTGTAAGTTTTCAAAAGCCAAAACTAAAGTATGTGTTTCCACTTTTAGCGGTTGAGTGGGCTCCTTTGATTCAGGTGTAGTCTGCTGGCCTACTGAGTGTTAGTTCTGTTTCGATGGCCAGGAAAAAAAAAATAAAGAAGAATACAAACTGAAGATTTCACCTCTCAGAGGCCTTGAAGACAACTGGTTCCACAGATTGCAGATTCCAGAGGGGCTGGCGTTAAAGACTTCGGCTAGGGCTTGTGTATTTGTCACTGGTATCTATTGTTTTTAGCCCTCTTTTTATAAGCCAGCTGCCCAACCAGCCTAGGCATGGAGACTTCCCTGCATGGAAGTTCTGAGGCTTGGGGAGGGGGTCTGAAAGGACAGTGTTCAGAGCAGCTTCGGCCAGCACCATGTTGAAAGAGTTGGGACCCAGAATCATGGACCCTGCCTGGAGGACCCCCTGTGGGACTTCAGAGGGGCCTCCCGCCAGGCCGGGCTTTTCTTTCTCACTGACTTGTAGAGTTCACTTCTGAAACAGAGCTGATGAGCTCTCGAGGGGCAGAGTGGAAGTAGGCCAGGGAGGGAAGATGACATGTGCATTAATTTGTCTTCTTTGATGCAGAGACTTGTAGACTTGGAATGTGTAAGCTGTTTGTCCAGCTTGGATTGCACCTATTGGTGAGAAATGACATCTTTTTCGAAGAACTTAAAGGCTAATTTGACGAGATTTGGAACAGAGGAAGGCTCACGTCGTCTTGTCCATCCCCCCGCTGCTCAGGAGCCAGGAAGGCACGGAGAGTTTCCCACATAGCAGAACTGCTCTGGCGTCTCCTCAGAATAATTCCTTAATCCTTGTACTGACCTCTGAAGGTGAGAGCTACGATTATACCTCCTTCTGCCAGGGGCCGAACTGAGTGAGAGTCTGTGTAATCAGGCCAGCGGATCAAAGGCAAATGTGGCTTCACGGTTCAACAAATAGGAGATTTCGACACGGGTTTTAAATGCGGAGAACGTGTTTACATCTGTTGAGAATATGCTGAAGAAGAAGCGTGCAGAGCAACACCATCTCTGAGATGTTCCCTAGTCCCTTCTTCAGCACCTAGAACATTACTACGTGTTCCCCACACCTGAAGCAGTTGTGGTGTGTGGTGGTGTGTGTGTGTGCACGCGTATGTGTGTGCGCGCGTGTGTGTTTAAGTCTATTCACGCTTCACATTATAATGACCAGTTTGTTTCGGCGTGTGCTGTGTATTTTATTTTCATATCGAAACTGTTCTCTTTCCTAGGACTTACTGATTCATTGGATCAATTCGGCACCTCTTGATTAAATGCCAACTGTGTGGCAGACACTGTGCTAGGTCGTGAGGATGCAGAAGAGAACGAGACAGATGTCTCTCTGCGCTCCCATAACCAGGTTCTGCTGTGCTTTCGTCTGTGCTGGCTCCATCGCTGGACGAAATTCAGCATGAGAACACCCAGAGGAAGGCAAGTGGAGGGGCAATGCGATCCTCTGGGGGCGCCATCCCCCATGCCGCAGACACTGGGGCGGGCTAAGTGGGGTCCCGTGCTTGTCCACGCTGCCTGTGCTTGTGTTTCCGTCTCTCTTGTTAAGCGGATGAGCAGATGCGAGTGGCCCCAGTTAGCCCTGCTAAAGGATCTCCCTAAAAGCTCTGCACTGTGGGGGCCGAGGCGACAGGCTGCAGCCTCTGTCAGGGCCCCTGGCTTATCTAGGCAGCTGGTGGACCACCCTGCCCTGCTTTGATCTCAGTCTCTGACCTAAGCTGGAGCTATTTGTTTGTAGGAATGCAGATGTGAGTCTTTTTAATTTTCGTCCCTGTCCTCCCCTGAGATACAATTAAAAGGTCAACCAAGGATCCTGAACAAATTGTGCCCAGACCTTGGGGAGAGCAAGCAGAGCGAGGCTTTGTCCGCAGATTAGCTTGTTTACGACAGAGCTAAGAAACATTTTGTTTCAAGCTGGGTTTTATGCATTTGTCAATAAAACCAGGCCTGAAAGGGCAAAATTCAGCCTGCTTGTCACAAAGTCCCCACACACTTAAGAATCCAGCCCCAGAATAGGTCTCGCAAAGGTCGGCACTCACCCTAACCACACTGCCGCTGCGCACCCCGTGGGGAGCTGTGAGAGTCTCGGCAGTCCGTGGACCTGGACTCGAAGATGAGCAGCTATGCCAGATGCAGTCAGGAAGAAAGGATGCGAAATAAGGAAGGGAGGGACATCAGCGTGCTAGCCAGCAGGTTCTCCACGGACAACCGGGGCTCAGTCTATCTGGGGACATCTGGGGGAGAGTGTGGAGCACGCACCCACTGTCCCACTGAATAGACAAGGAGGCTGCAGGTCATGTGCACTTGTCATCCAGCACTTGTCCTCGCTGGAGGGCTGTTTCTGGAGGTTTGGGTTCCCCAGAACTTTTTTGCATGAAGAGAAAGCTTTGCAACAGGAAGCGCCATGCTCGAAGCGTATACGTAGGGTATGAGGTGGGTGACCATCTTTGCTGTTCTAGAACGAGCCTAATGGGAGGGGAACACAGAGAGCTAGCGATCTCACCAGACCCTAGACTCTTACCCCCTGTCAGAGGTGCCGGGCTGTGACCCAGGGATGAGCTGCTCCTTTATTCTCTGAAGTGGCCGATGGAAGAGGAGAGGCAAGCCAAACCGGATGCCCTGAGAGAGCCCGAGAATCCGGCCACAGGACCGGAAATCTGAGTCCAGATGGGATGCTCGCCATCTGTCCTAGAAGTTGGTGCTGCCAGCCTGTGGGCCTCTGCTCTCTGGCCCATAGCGTGTGTATGTGTGTACGTGTGTGCATTTAAATAAAGTACTTGCCAACTTATACAAATCTAGTGTTCACATAAAACTCCAAATTTCTAGCTTGTACTTAAAAAACTCTGGTAAAGCTACAACTGCCTTAAACATGCTACCTGGGAGGTAAAGTGGGCCTTCCTTCCACAGACGGGTGTGGACTTCCTTCTGCCTTCATCCTGACCACTGCCCAGTCCTTCCCCGTGGTACCAGAGCCTGTGTTTCTGCTCTCCCACAACCTGCTCCCTGATGCCTGCTCCCACATAGCTGTCGTAAACAGCGTGGGCAGCCCTTACTGCTGGTTGCCCCTTACATTCTAAGGGCCAGTGGTGCACAACCCAGCTTCAAAGAATTTTCTTTGTCCTTGGCCAGCTCCGTGGCCTGGTGGCTGAGGTGGCCAGAATCCTCATAGCCAATCCTGCGATTTGAGTCCTGACCCCAGTGGCTTGAAAAACAGGATGGAGAACTGGAGGAGAAGGGATTGTGGGTTGACCATTCCCCACGGGGGGCGCTTTCTCTCTCTTTCTCTCTTTCTCTGTTAAGTGAATGCACCCTCTGACAAAATTTAAAAACAGAATTTGACTTGCCCTTTACAACTCTGCCCACAGTCAGGAGCGTTCAGACCTGACTCAGTATCTGATCACACCTCGCCATTTGGCTGACCGCTTTCCTACCTGTAGCATCTTTCCCAAGCTAAGTGACCAGACAGTAGTGTGCGGGTTCCACCCATCATTAGCCAAGTCTGTCTCTCTCAAACCAAACCCCTTTCTTCTTCCCCAGACTGGATGAGCCCTCCTTGTTAGTCAGCAAACAATAAATTCAATTCTTACTTCTGCCTGCACTTCACGTTGCACATCTAATCCAAGGCAAATTCCTTTAGCATTACCTCGAGAACTTAGCAGAGTCCCAAGTAGGGTCCCACACTTGCAAAGCTGCCATTGTGGCCCAGCCTGCCATTAGAACATGCCTGCCGTCTCCCGAGGGGTGCCGCATACCCACCACTGCCCCTTGGTCTCCAGTCAGCTCAGCAGACAAGGGATTCCTCGGAAAACGCAGCCAGATCTTGTTACCCTTAGCCCAGAGACCCTCCCACTTATTCTTTCATCTTATCTACTACTGCCCCCCGACTCCCGTCAATCTGCCCAGCTACACTCACCTCCACCCTTCATCCAGAGAATCCAGCCCGGCTCCTTCTGGGGGGCCTGTTCTGCATGCATTTTTCCTCTAGCCAGGATGCTGCTTCCTTGGATATCTGCGAGACTTGTCAGCTCACCTCCGTTGGGCTCCAGATACAATGCCCCCTTCTGAGTTAGGCTTTCTCTGACCACCTTATTTAAAATCGCAACTACTTTCCAACTCTGAGAAATTCCTACTTAGTTTTTCTCCATAGCTCTTATCACCGTCTCAGCATCTGACCCTATTTTTACTTACTTATTCACTCATTACCTGTCCCTTGCCACACACACACACACACACACACACACACACACAGGAATTTTGCCTGTTACTTCACTAATTTACCTGCATTCTTTAAAATGGGACTTGACCCAGAGTAATTGCACAATTCTATTTGCTGGACAAATCTATCAAATGGAATACCTTTCATTTTCCATTCTCCTCTCCCTGAATAGGAAATCTTCTCACATTACCTGCCTAAATCCAACCTATGTTCTGAATACCGAACCTTTCCACATCTTCTGAGAAGTCTTTTCCATTATTTTTGTCCATTCCGACTACTCTATTTCCTGGAGTTAAAGTAATAGATGAAAAGACCATTAGAAATGATTGCATGTTTATCTAGAAAATTGAGAAGAGGATTGTGTGCTTTCTTGCTAATTTCAGGAACCACGTAGAGGCAGAGGGTGAGTGGAGAAAGCCGTGTGACCGCACCATCTGTGCTGCAAAGCTGCTCTCCAAACATGCTGAGCCCCTCTCCCAGTCGCTACCAGGCTGGAGTAAGATACTCATGGATGTTTTTGAATAATTGAGACAGTTGAAGAAGCAGTAGAAAGAACAGATGAGAGAATTCTGTTTAGTGTACTGGTTATCTGTTGCTGTAGAACAAACCATTTGATGACTTAGTAGCCTAACAAAATGAAGAGTTCATTATTGATTGCAAATCTGTGAATGGGCAGTTCTGCTGGTCTGAGCCAGACTCCCTTGATGTCTTCTGGATTTGCTTAGGTGTCTTCGCCAGCTGGTGGGTGGTGGAGGGTTGTCTGGCCAGAATGACGTCGTTCTTGTTTTTGGTGGTTAGTGGGCAGTTGAGGAGAATTATGGGAGTCACATATCTGTTGCTTTCCAGCCTGCTGACCTGGTCTTGTCCACTTGGGAGTACGAGGGTTCCCAGAGACTATCTGGGACACTTTAGACATCTTGGCGACTTGGGGGAGCTTGCATGTGAGCAATGTTACCATATATACTGCCCCAAGAACTTGAATTTTATATTTTAATCCTCACAGAAAAGTTGAGAATAGAGGTTAATTATAAGATCAGCCTCTGTTTAGGTATATTAGTGAAACCTCCAAATACAGGATAAAAGAACTTCAAAAGACAATCACCTGCTTAGCCTAGGAAGAGTTTAGGGTGCATTTGGGCACTCTCAGCTCTCTTCAGGGCTAAGCATGGCACATCAACTCCAAGGGAGAAGTCAGGACAGTCAAGCAGTCTGCTCCTTCCGCTCTTAGAATGCAGGGTGGTCTCCAGCTTCTCTAGGCTTGGGGCATGTAAGCGCCTCGTGCCAGGAGTCTAGAGGGAAAACGAGATGGAGGGTTTGATGGGTGTGCGGGCACTGTGGGGTGAAGAGGTTCAATGCGGGTGAGCTGGGTGAGGCCCAGAGTCTAGGACCCTTTGGCTTTGGTGCTTCTTGGCTCTGTTCTGATGTAGTGCCAATGAAGCACCACGCTAGTGTTCCAGGGGGACAAGCAGGGCCAAGGCCTAGGTGGTAAGAGATCTTAACAGGACACATTTAGGAAGTTATTTCCCCTTCTTTTCTCATAATTTAATATTCTACCAAATTGCTTGATATAAACTGTGTTATAATGTAATTTTCTTCAAAATTAGCATGTTTCACTTTGTTTTCTTTACTCACTATTTTGGAGACAGCCTGGTTAAAACCTTCCCACTCATGAAATTGCTAGTCAAAATATTTTAGGAAGGAAGCTCAAACATTCATTGTTTGCCTTATTAAAAATTAACGGAGGCAGATGGAGAAAGAGTACAATGTGGGCTGTCGCCCCGTCCTGCTTGCTGCCTCGCCTCCCTCCACCGGCACGCCAGGCCTCGCGTAGTCTTACCTCACCAGGGCCGCGGGCCGGCACAGGAACAGTCTTAGCTGCATTTCACAGGAATGAGGCCGTGGCGAAAGCATCCTGCCTGCCGGTACAGATTGAGGAGGTGGGGTCAGAGCGGAGTGAGCTGAAGTTATTTGGCCAAGACCAGTGTTGCCCTCAGAGTACCAGAACAAAATAAGACCCCAGTATTTCTTGGTGCAGCAAATACTGAAGAACTTGACTGCCAAACTCTGAGCAGAGATACCCCAAACCGTCTCTGTTCTTCATCTGTGTCTGAGATTCCCGTCCGTGGGATTCCTTGGACCCTTTGCGTACATTCATTTCTGCAGCAGCTCACTGAACCTGGCCATAAGCCTGGCCTCACGTGCTTGATGCGACAGGGACCATAGCACATTCCCTGCCTTCATAGAGGTCTTGCTTTTGCAGAGATATGGACCCTAAGAATCAGCAGTGGAGTCCTCTGCTGAGGCAAGACAGGGTGTGGCGGAGCACAGGGGAGGCCCCATCACAGCCTAAATGATCAATGCCCGTGTTTGGGGGGAAGCTTCCATATTACGTCTAGAACGTTTTTCTTCTCCAGAGATAGGCAGCATTGGGAGGGGTAAAAGTTCCTAGAAAAGATGGCGCCATTCTTCAGCCCAGAGTGGGCAAGCCGCTGAGTTGCCAGGGGCCACTGCTGGCCTTGGCCAGCATCTTGGCAGTGGGCTATGACCAGAGCCTTGAAGCTGAATATTTGTTAGGAACATCATCCCTGGGAAGAGACTAATGGTCCTCACATTTTCTTCTCTCAGTCACAGCTTCTAATCCCCTTTCGAAGAAGGGCCATCCTCTATCCTCTATTTATTCCTTCTTAACTGAGGGCATTTTATTTTATTTTTTTTTTAGAGAGAGAGATTTTTACTATAGGGCACATGCCCTCACCAGAGAGACAGAGAGAGAGGGAGACAGAGAGACAGAAAGTGAGAAATTACCCCCAGGGGGAAATGCCATGCTACAATCTCTTCTCCATTTCCCTCTGGGACTTCTGGGTATGCACCTGGCATGAATTATTTTTCTTTAATTTTTTTATTTCAATTTCCTTTATACATTCAATCACACATTACTTAGCTTGCAAAGTGAATATTCCAACATGTGCACATTTCTCACCAGTACAGTTAACAGTACTATAAAGTGATCTTCAATGGACAGTAACCCATTTCTTTGTCCCATAAATGACTTGCCTTTCTATTAAGCCACCGAGTCCAGGATTTGAACTGTGATAGACTATGTGGGAGCCCAGCGACATAACCATTACTCCACCTGCTGGTCCCGAGGGCAGTATTTTTAAGTGCTGGTGTTATGTCAGGCATTATGTTCAGCGGTTTCACAGACCTGATACTGTTTAATCCTCCTGTCAGTGCTCTGAAAGGGTAATACTTTATCCCCTCTTTGTAGAAAAAGAAACTAGGAGAAGAATTTGTTAACTTATTCAAGGTCATACTGCCTACCCATCACTAAATTGTGGATGGGAATCTGGTGGGGTCAAGGGTAGAATGAAACCCTAAGGCCAAGACCCAATGGAAAACAAACAAACAAACAAACAAAAAACAAGAAAACTATAGTACGAAATGAATTGCCTACAATTCTGAGGAATTACCAGGTTAGCTCGAGTTGGAGTTGGTGAGCAAGAGTCTGACTAGTTGCTATGGACAGAATAGGAGGGACTCTGGAGTGTGGAGGTGGCAGAAAATTCTACTGTGTCCACTCCCATCATGAGGAAATGAACCCATGCCTGCCCTTCACATGGGCTGGAGAGGCAGACGACAGAGAAAGTCAACACAGGATGAGGGGACTTAACCAATGTTCAGAGCAGAGATCTAGACTCAGCCATTGCTCCACTTAGGCATACCTGGGGTGTCTGAGCTGAAGGCTGTCCTTCCGTCTGCCAGGGGTTCATTGAAGACTCATTTCTGGCTCACCTGCTCATGGTGAGGAGTCTGGGCCTGACTAGAAATGCTTTAAGACCAGCTATATCTGACACTCAATGTGGAGTCGCATCCTGGCATCACAGCAGGCTGGAGTGGACAGCAAGTGCCAGCACCCACGCTCCGTGAGAAAGAACTCAGCCCTTCTGCAGGTTACGCCCCTGGATGGCAGCTATCCTGGAGATGAGGTCCCTTTCTGCAAAATGAATCCCATAGTCAGGATGCTCTTCTCAGGTTCTAAGGGAGGAGAGACTCAGTCCCTCTGCTCTGCCAAAGCCAGTGCACTTAGCTCCCCTTTCGGTTCCTCATGTGACCCAGAGCGCATAGAACTTCCCTTGCAGCACCACGTATTTTACGCTGTCACCCTCCACACACACACAGCGCCTGAATCCTTGATCGGGATGCTCGGCAAAGCCCCCTTCCCACTTGTGGACCATCGCCTGTAAAAGGCACACATGAAGCATCCGGGAATGTGTCTCATGAGGTGGCAGATACACACAGAGATCAGAGAAGACGGGGAGAGCAGACCATGATTCTCACTCTCCACTAGGTGAGCTCACACCTGCGTTTCCCCCAGGCTCTCATTCCCCGCAGGCTCTGTTCATTCCTGACGGGGACACCATAGAAGGTTCTCGAAGCACCCTTTTAGGGACTTGCTGGATTCCTGCTACGCCAAGAACAGAGCCCCAAGCAAAGCTACCGCAACATTCTCAAGCAATGTGAGCCTCTCTATGGGCCTTCTCCTGCCTCTGCTGCAGTGACTTGGAAGCTCTCCCTTCTCCCTGAACGTGTCCTCCGGGCTCTCCTTATTGTCATTGTCCATGGTGTTCTTGCTGCTTGAAAGGCCCTACTTATTATCAGTTCTTGGAATTGCTCTTCCTTCAGAGACCAGCTTTCATGATAAAACTTTCTCTTATGCCTCCCAGGAGAATATAAGCTTATTGTCTTTCATGCTCATAAACTTCTGCAATAAAATTTTATTATACCCCTTCTCATGGTTGACTTTTTACTCCCCAGGACTTTCCCACTAGATCAGGAGCTCCTGGAGGGCAGGAGCGAGGCTTATTTTTACCCCATGTAGTGAAAATCACAGTATCAATCCTGCTTCCAGTGACCAAGTTCATGTCTTGGGATTGCAGTGATAACCTGTGGCCAGACCCTTCTCAGACAACTTCCTAGGCAGGGCATGGGGAGAAAGATAATGAGCTTTAGATTCAGACGCACTGGGATAATCCTGTAGACTCACTTACAGGTTTCATGTCGGTTACTTCTCAGGGCCCTCTGGGTCCTCATATGTAAAGCAGGATTACAAATACTTGAGAGAGAATGTCAGAGTCTAGATGTCTGAATACGTGATCCCTATCCTCACACTTTCTGCGTGGAATAAGAGTAGGAACAAGAGTATATGTAGAGTCATGGGCTATGTTTTTTATTTCCAGCAGAGAATCTAGATCCTAATGCCCATGTGGTCCTACTTACGCTGACCTAGCTGGCCCTGGTGTGGCTCATCTGTCCATCTAAGACCTGTGAGTTAAGGCAGGCTGTGACCGCTTCTGACCAGACCTGCTTTGTCTGAAGCGCCTTCTTGACCTTTACTCTCACCAAGAAAAGGACAGAAGACTGTCTCATTTGCTGGATATAGAAGACAAGACTCATCAAAGAGAGGTTTTGGAGTCTGGTTCTATTATATTCTTTCCACTTTCCCCACAAAATTTCCCAGCCTGCTCGACCATCCTGTTTGACTACCTCTGTTTCCGAGTGTGACATTTTGCCATCTACTTATTTTAGAGCTTCCCCTTGGAAGTAAAATAGCATGCGTGGATGTCTTTGGGAACAGCCCATTCTATTTAAACCAAATGACTTGAATAATAATGTAGCCTGAATCAGGCAGCTACATTGCGGTAAAAAACAGAATACACTGACATTGGTACTGGCTCTCCCTCCTACGAATGGTAACACCTTGGGAAGGTTTCTTAACACCCTTGAGCTTCAATTGTAACATAGAGATGATCATATCTACCACCTAGGGCTGTTTGAGCATCAAATAAAATAGCATACGTGAAGATCCCATCACAGCAATTGGCATGAAATAGGTGTTTGATACAAGTTAACACCTTTCCTTTCTCTCTTGAAAGTTAACTCAATGAGACCTGTTCCCTATTTGACTATTGGAAGGCAGTTTCTTAGGAGAAAAGCCTAGAAAGTCAGGACCAGAAGCCCATGTTAATTTTATTACCACATCACTATCTATTATCAAAGGGAAGAGCAATAGCAAGGGCTAATTCCAAATTTTCTGCAGAAGTAAAATTTTTATAACCCTGGGTACTTTGGAGTCTCCCTAGTCTACTTAATACTTGCCTGTTTAACAAGATCAAAGCTTCAGATTAAACTGTGCGATTCCTGCACCAAAATGGATTCTCAGATGCCAATGGATGATTTCTGCCTCATGCAAAATCATAGACATTGTTGCTCTGGAAGGAATGAGCTTCACTGACTTTCTCTCTAAGATGACGCCAATGTCATTAATTGTAAAGACCTGTCCCAGCTGCCAGAAGATGCAACATACTGTTAGCTGGGGTCATAGATCCCAGTTACTCCCCAACCTTATTTCTGGAGCAAGGTGTCTTTGAAAGTTGGACTCTGAGCAGAAGTGAGGGCACCACCCAGACCAGAAGGACTCACCTCACCTCCAGGTTTGTGTGTGTTAGGGACCCGTAGATTTTTCTCAGAAAGTTCTTAGGAAACTAGAATGATGGGATGCAATTGGGAGATGTTTCTCCAGCTCCACGGAACCAGAGAGAGCTCCCTGCACGTCCACATACTATCCTCAAGCAGATCCCAAAAGAAGGTGGGAAGGGGACTTGGGAAGTCCTCCTCCTAAAACAAGCAGTGCAGTGCACTTATTGAGAGCTTGGGTTTTTGAAGTCAACGTGCTGCTGCTGCGGGTCTGAAACCTGCACGGATGTGTGGCCATGGCCAGATCCAGAGCTTCTCCAGGCTCCACTTGCCTCCCCCATGCAGTGATCATAGAAGTACTCAATTCACATGCTTCTAAAGAATAAGTACGGTGAGAATGTCAAATAAGAATGCAGTATTTGAAACTACTCAGCAGATGCTCCTGACAACTTAAGAGCAAGGGTCTCCATGCCATGCTATATGTGCAATACTTTAGAAATACCAAATGATAGGAATCTTGGGACCAGCAGTTAGCGTAATGTCGCTGGACTCCCATGTAGTCGACCGCGTGGTTCGCGTCCCGGACCTGGAGGCTTAACACTCACTCTGGGCGCATGTGCGTGCATGCCCAAGATCCCGAGAGGAGACCAGAGGAGGAGGGATTGCGGCATGGGTATACCCCTGGGGAGGTGTGATTCTCGCTTTCTGTCTCTCTGTCTCTCTCTGTCTGTCTGGCGAGCGCACGCGCTCTACAGTGAAAATCTCTCCAAAAAAAGACAAAAGAAATGCCGAATGACAGGGATCCAAATTAGTTTGGACTGGATTGACTTGCCCCCAAAAAAGGAAAAAGAAAGAAAAGGAGAAAAAAAAGAAAAGACAACCGTAATTGTTTGCCTGGGTCAAATATCAAGGACTTCTACCTATCTAAGCCATATAAAAGCTTTATTTATTATAATCCTCAAAATTCTGCCTCGGTAAGACATGGAGCCAGTCATAAATGCCGTAATGGGTTGGATTTGCGGTTTTGATTCCCAGATTTCCATTCCCTTATTGATTCATTTCTACGTGCAGCTGTCCTCATTTTCCTCTCCAAAATGGAGGACACTCACCAAGGCAGGGAAGCAAAGGCTTAACTTCCCTTCAGTGGAACCGCTTAGGCACTGTAGTGACTCAAGAAACCTCCGTGCCATGGTGACACTCCTTGCTCCGCTCTGGCTATGACGTGCTCCTGTCACCTCGTATTTTGTCGTCCAGGCACAGAAAGAACCTCTGCTCACTATCTGTCACATATTGTCCCTGGCACATGAATGTGCAGGGGGATCTGCTGCATACTCAGACCCACACGGGTACATGAAAATACACACAGAGAGATCCATGCAAGGACACATGGACCGTGTCAGATCACTCTGAGAAACACAAACGCAAGGAGGCATGTATCACAGATATAAACAGTGATACTTGCAGACACACTCCCGTAGCTGCCTAGAACAGATATGTGCACAAACACGTGCAATTTGGTAGTGTGCCTATTCTGAGAGCTATACATGGAGAATATACGGTGTGATTAGACAGTGCTTGCTTTAATCACATTCTTCTTCTAAGAAGGTTTTGTGAGATTCCTAGATCAGCAGGACAATTCCATATCCTATTACAATCTGCCAAGAAGAAATAGATAAATCTATTAGCCGGCACTTTGCTTGTTTCATCATTGTGACAGACTCTCATGGGTCTCCATCCATCAGACTCCCACACCACCTGACAGCCAGCTCTCCACCACCAAGCTGCAGGTTAATAGCTCTTTAATCTCTGTTTAATTGCTCATTAATAATTCCAATAGTGCTTTCCTCTGTTAATTGATTAAAAAACGATTTCAGTAGAAGTGAATAATGAAATTTGGTGGCAACCAACTATGGAATGAATTTTCTTGTCATCAAGATAATCAAGAAGAAATTGTGACCCAAACACTTCTTGCTCCATTTGCAGATTTCTAGAATGCTAGTACTGGCAGAGTCTTTGGAATTCAACTACATCAACACTTTCGAAACTGTGATCCACAAGTGATGTGAAAGCTCTGGAATCTTACAGTTTGGGATACTCATTTATGCTGCTCAGCTAACCTTGATCCAACCTGCTTGACAATAAAACCATGTACCTAACTCAGCACCATTTCAGGTATCTGTTGCTGCAAAACAGAGTAATGCTAAATTTAGTGACTTAAAACAATGATAATGGATTATTTTTCACAATTCCATGGATTTTTCTATACTGAGAGGTAGAAGATGATCTAGTAGTTGACCTCACTTCTCTTCCACATGGTTTCTCATGCTAGGAAAGGTTTCTTTACAAGGTGGGATGGAGACAGTGTTCCAACAGAGCCAACCACAGAAATCGCAGGGTAACTATGGCTTACCTTCAAACACCAAACGTCGCTTTGGTCACAGAATATTAGACAAAATACATCACAAGACCAGCCCAGATTGAAGGGGGCATATACATTGGCATCCCCTATTGATGGGGGGACAAAGCCACATTGCAAAGGAATGAAAAAAAGAAATTATTCCATTTTGGAATATAATCTACCATGGACTATTGAACAGTTTTGGTACATCGTTTAGGAAATGCTAAGGTAGAAAAATGACCAAATTTTCTAGATTAGGGTACAGAGACTCATGAATGTGAAATGATTTTCCCAAGAAACTTAGCTGGTAATCAAAAGAGCTGGGGTTAGAATCTACCTAAATTTTCTCTCTTTTCGTAGATCCTGGTGTTCTAACAGGACAGATCCCAGAACAGATCCCACAGGAATAACTCAATGAAACAAGGACTTGGTTTCTTGTACTTTCATTTTACGAATGATGGGTTTTGGAAATCCAAACTTGGAGATTCTCAATGGCATGTATGAGGTGAGCTAACACACAAAAACTACCCATGAGATAAAGAAACCTGAGCTTGACCTCGCGAATGTTTAGCTGCATTTCCTGGATCCCCACTGGCTCTCACACATCCACAGTGTGTAGTCAGAGCCTCACCTAATCCCCGACATTTCTGAGCCCACGATTTAGCCCAGTCCTTTGACATCTCACAAATGAATATACATAATACTCCTCTGACTCAGCAGCTTGTCCCAAACACATCTTTTAGATTATAATGCTTAAAGGCAAGTCCAGAAATAATAACTTCTGAATTTGTTTCTGAACTGGTCAAGATAGCCAGTTTTTATGACTGCGAGTTCAACTCAAAACCTCTCCATTAATTTATCATTATGACCCTTATTTTGCATATTTTGCCTGGCAAGATTGAGTCTAGTGAAAATACGTTTGCTATTTGGATGCATTATAAATTTAACCCCTGTTCCATGTATAATGTATTTGAACTTTATTTTATTGGACTGCTAGTTCTGCAGCTCTTGGACTCTAAGCTCTCTGATGAGAGAGGCCATGCAGTGTCTTTTACAAAGACCAAGGTCAAATCTGCTGCTTCAGTATCTGGGGAATACTTGATCAATATCTGCAGGACACTGGCTTCCAGCAACATTACTGAAACATTTTGCATTCACGTGGCTATAAATGTTCCAGCTTTCTTTGCTCAGGGAAGTGAATGAAAAAGAAACATGAAAATCAAGGCTAATGATTATAGAGAAAAGTTATGTAATACATTTCACAGATGATACATGAGACCGTAGTTCATCTTCCTTCACGTAACACATTTATTATGAGCAGAACACAGCCTGTTTCTCGATGGCATTTTCAGGTGGCATGTCACAGCATGAAAGGTTCTGAAGATTACATCTACTTCCATTCTTAGCTTGTTATGAAGCAGGAGGAACAGAAGGATGAAAAATCTTGTGGTTATGATTTATACATGAAGAGCAGGGGTGGGTGTTAAGGCTCTAGCCCGATATTTAAATTGAAGATTACCTGGAAACTAAACAGGAGAAGAAAAAAATAGGCTACATTATAAACACAGACAGTATCAAATAAACTCTGAAAGAGGTCTCTGGAAATGCTGCTAAAATTCAGCTCAAACATTTATTTGTTTATTTGTTTGATTTTCACTAAAGCTGAGACTGCATGAAGCAGAAAAGCAAATATCCTATGTGATGCGTGTATTTGAGAACTACAGAGAGGCAGGTTAACTGATGAAGTTCAAGTGTCAAGGAGAAAATCCCCTTTGAGCCACTTCAAATCTTGGGGGGTGCCAATCTTCCCAGGCCCTGATATTAAAGTCCTCTGAGTATGAAACGAGGTCCAGTTGGCAGGATGAGCAGTGAATGACATTCTGGAGACTGGCCTAATCTGATGAACAATTAAATCACATTCCCCTGGAATTTGCCTTTCCAAATATTGTCTGTGCTCAAGTCAAGATGAAAAGTCAAATTGTAGAAATGTTTTGGTTTAGAAATGAAATGACCTCTAAATGAAGTGAACTGATTTCTCTATTCATTGAGTCACCTTTCTAGAATTTTCCACATCTCCTGCACCATTTCCCCCCTTAAGCCACCTGCCCTGACATTCACCCACTCCGCTTCCTACCTGTCTTTCTATTTATTGGCTCACCAGAATTAGTCACTCATTTGGTGCTATTTCTGCTCCAGGGTTACCCAAGTTAAAAAGCTATGCACTGTGGCTTTCTCATCGTTCTCTGGAGTTAGATAAATCAGAGGCAAATGCAGAAGCAAAGAAGTGAGGGGGCTGACAAGGAGACTGCAAGGTTACCACAGCCTCATTTTGAGGAGATTTTTCTTTGCATCGGGGATTAGGACCGGGTTCCTGTGAAAATGTCAGGTTTCATGGAGGCAAATTCATGAAGCAGCTGAGATCTAAATGCTTCATTTGTTACCTTACAAATATGGCACACTAAGGGGACAGATGTGTACAATCCTGGGTGAGGAAAGGTTGTTTCAAGGTGTGTGTGAGGGAGTGGGTGAAGATGGGGAGACTATCACACTTGAGGTATCAAGTCCAGGGACAAGACCGAGGAGGCAAAATATCAAAAGACAGTATACAGATGTTGGAAAAAGCAAACTGTACTTCTAACATATGTACAACTATCATATGTAAATTAGAAGCTAAAATTAAAATGATCACTTAAAATATAGAAAGAATAAACAACAAAAGAACTCCAGAGAGCATTTGGAAGAGTATGGTTAGAACTATGGCTTAATAATTAACCATTAAAACTAAACTTTACCTCTTAAAAAAAGCTGTAATGGAGAGTCAGCAGGTGAGATAGTGGTTATGATGTTGTACTCCCACATGGCCAATGGGGGTTCAAGTCCCAGACCTGGTGGCTTGAAAATCATGCCGATTGTGTGTGCATGTATGCCCCAAATCCCAGGAGGTGAATGGAGGAAAAGGGATTACAGCATGGGCATCCCCTTGCAGGAGATGATTTCTCACTTCTCCTCTCACTGTCTCTCTTTGTCTCTCCCGGTGAGCACACATGCCGAATGGCAAAAACTTAAAAAAATGAACATAAAAAAACCTGTAATGGAGTCACTTCACCTTCTCAGTAAGGTGAATGTTCTATTCCCTGATAGACTGTGTGCTGGGGAGTTACTATAAGGCTTCTTTGTAGCTAAAACATGGATATCTTTTGCTTAAACAAAACTAGCTTGAACTTCTCAACAAATTAGTACCATTTATTATAGTAGCATTAAAAATAGTACATTATTTTAAATAACCTCTTAGGGCTCCTAATTCTGGACTATGGAGTAGATAACATTTTCTTTATTTTGCCCACTAAGTACAACAGAAAATTTTGAATATTATATATAAAACAAACATTAGAATACCAAAAGGACATAAAGAAGAAAGCAGACTGACTAGGAAATTTGGGTCCCAGGAAGTGACGTGGTGATATATTTCATAGTTTTCTTTTTGCCTTGTACATTTTCAGACTTGGAGTTGAAGACCATAGCAACTCAGAAGTTTCGATAAGTGTAGACAGAAAAAACTAGCCAAAGTGTGTTCTGTCTAGCCAAAGAATGAAGAAAACACTCCTAACAAGACAGAAAACTTCTAGGCAATGATCATGGTATTCCTCCCAGACACCACACACATACAACTGTGACTCCTGCTTCACACACACCAGGAAAGGCCAATGGGAATGTCTAAACTTCTACCCTCATAATACACAGTGATGAGGCACCACACACTTCCACTGAAATGATGTCAGGGAAGGCTAAGCAGGAAGCTGACACATTTATCTCTGATAGCCTTCAGAGAAGCCGCTTATGCTGTCGCTGCAGACCAACTTAAGTTCCTGGATGTCCAGCCCCAACCCTAGCAACTCACTACAGTTAGACACCTGTCCTTCTGCCCACTGGGATAGTGTTCTAGGAGACCCACTGAAGCATCAGGACTTTCACCAATGCCTGTTGATACTTGTGCTACTGCTGGAGACATGCTCCAGCCGGGGTGGGCTGACTCGATGGAGGTGACACAGTCAAGAAGAAATCAGGCAGAGACCTCTATGCTCTTCAGCATGTTCTCAGCCAACTACAGTCAGAGAAAGCTCGAGACTGCAGCGTCTGTGGCTAGGAGACATACATATTTATTGAGGGACATTTACAGGAGTAGGAGGGGTGGGGAGAGGTAAAATATTTTACTGTAAAAAATACGGTATTCAAAGCATGGGAACAACAATCATAAAACATGATGTACTGTTCTGTTTGATCATGCATAAACAGTCATAGTCCTCAGGGCGAGAGAGTCCATCTGTCTGGCACATCTTCTCCTTAGATTTTGATCACTGGGTAGGGCCTTTTGGATGAGGGGGTTTTTAGCAAGCTTGATAACTTCAGTCCCAGGCTGAGGCCTAGATAGAAATCTTATTTGATTAAGTAAAGACATGGTTAATATATACTAAAGTGGAATATCTATATTATCTCTGGGGTAATCTACAGCTAAGAGAGTGAGCCTATTGCCCACATAGGAAAGGAATGTGGTCTTGTGAGCACTTAATGACTATTCTAAAGGTTATTGTGTACATGTGACTCTTAGAGGGACTTCAGTCTTCTTTATTGCTATTTTCCAGGCAGGTGGGGTGAGTTTCACAAAATAATTCCCATTCACTGCTGCTGTAGGGGTCTGCATTCTTTTAGGATCATTAGTTGGTTTTATTGAAAAAGTTACAGTAAGGCTGGGGGGGTGTTATCTTACCCTTACGGGGTACTATAGCAGAGAGATTGAAAGCAAAAACAGCACAAACCAGCACAGCAAAGCCAGTTGAAAGCGTGAGCTCATAGCTGTGGCCTTGCCTGTAGCTCTTTTCACCCAGACCTTGCTTAAATATGAGAGGTAGCTCTTTAGGCTCTGCCTGTGTTGGCTGCATGGCCTCTGCCAGGCTACTTCATTCCAGTGGGTAGCCGGTCCAGTAGTAACAAGACCTATCCCTTTACCTTCCACCTCAGGCATCAGAGAAACCCAAATGGGGAACCTGAACTACTACCATCTCCCTCTATCAAACTAGGATTGAAGGATAAAATAATAAAAGTTTCATGGGACCAGCAGTTAGCGTAATGGCTATGTCGTTGGACTCCCACGTAGTTGACCATGGTTCGCGTCCCAGATCCGGCGGCTTAAACTCACGCCAGGCGCATGTGCGTGCATGCCCAAGATCCAGAGAGGAGAATGGAGGAGAAGAGATTGCGGCGTGGCCATCCCCCCTGGGGGGTGATTTCTCGCCTTCTGTCTCTCTGTCTCTCTCTGTCTGGCTGGTGAGCACACGTGCCCTATAGCAAACAAACAAACAAACAACAAAAAAAACAAAACTGTCCAAAAAAATAAGAAAAATAAAAGTTTCAGAATATAATGAGAAAATGTCCATATTTTAATAGAAAAGTCACTTGTTATATTAAAAAATTGGGAGGTTCTCAAACCAAATACATGAAGATTATGACAGTCTTGTTAGAACTAAAAATATTCAAAACAATCATAACAAGATGTTTTCAATTGGCAAGTATAAATGTTTGAGAAAATGAAAAAAAAAAAGTTTTCACAGGAGCCAGCAGCTAATGTAGTGGTTATATGGCAGGACTTACACATGGCTGACTACAGTTTGAGTCCTGGTGGCTAAAAGCTTATGCCAGGCCTTTGCACATGTGCATGCCCAAGATCCCAGGAAGAGAATGGAAGAGAAGGGATTATGGTGTACACATCGCCCCTGAAGGGTGGTTTCTCACTTTCTCTCTCACTGTCTCTCTCTCTCTTTTCTGGCAAGTGCACCCACCCTAATGCAAAAACCTCTTTAAAAAGTTTCCACAAAGATACAGATGAAAAAAATTGAAGTTTTAAAATTAAAACTTTAAAATTTAAATATTGGAATAAATAAAATTTTTTGAAAATCAATGGGTGAGCTTAGCAGAGGAATGGAGGGAAGTGACAAAATACTTAGTGAACTTGTAGAAAGAACAATAGAAAGTGTTTATTACAAATAATTAAAAGAACATAAACCTAAAAAGTAAGTAGATAGAGTTTATAAGCCCATTGAGCAACAATAAAAGTCTCTAATATTTGTCACTGAAGCCCCAAAAAGAAAGAAGAGAAAGGGTTAAAAAATAGATGAGAAAAAAGCAATCTGAAAATCTAATAAGAGACACAAATGGAATTGATTTCAGAAGGTGCATGGGCCCCAAACAGAATATACCCCAAATAGACACCATTACATTATAATCAAACTTTTGAAAATTAAAGCAAAGAGAAAAGATATGAAAACAGCCAGAGAAGAACAGCACCTTACTTATAGGAAGAGAAAATTATTTTAAATGACAGCAGATTTCTCATTAAAACTATGGAGGTTGGAAGGAAATAGCAAGATATATTTTATATAGTGCAAGTAAAAACTGTCAAAGCACAATTCTATACTAAGCAAAAAATTGCTACATGGACTTAGAAGCAATGAAGAAAAACTTGTTCATTCTCAAATAAAGGAAAATGAAGAGAACTTTTCATTGATAGACCTACCCTATAAAAGGGCAAAGAAGTTTCTCTAAACAGAAAGGAAATGTTAAAGAAAGAATAGTAGCCCATACAGAAGGAATATAGAACATGGTAAGCAAAAGTACCGGTAAATAAAACAGGCTTTACTTTTCCACTTGAGTTTTCTAAATCATGGTCAATAGCTGAAGCAAAAATGGTAACACTGTCTGATAGTGCTCTAAACGTCTGTAAGGAGAGATTTAAGGTAAGTATTAAGTTGAAGAGAGTAAAGGACATGAGATGAAGTAAGCTTTGTATTCTTCACTTGAACTAGTAAACCCATGACATCAGTAGACTGTGATAACTTGTGTATTTACATTGCAATACTAAGTGCATCCCTAAGAATGCTGGGACTGAGGCATAGTCAAACACATTAGAGAAGTCAAAACAGAATTCCGAAAACGTTCAAGCAACCCATGGAAGGATAGGAAAAGGAAGAGAGAAGAAATGGAAAGCAGAGGTAACAAGCACAAAACAAAAAGTAAGATGACAGACATAGCTCCAGCACATAAATACTTACATTAAGGACAATGATTCATGTGCACCAACTAAAACAAAATTTGACACAGTGGGTTAAAAATGAGTTATCTACAGGAAATGTTTTATCTACAAGAAACTCATTTAAATAGAATGATACAGGCAAGTTGAAAATAAGAGGACAGAAAACAATATATTGTCTGAACATTAATCAAAAGAAAGAAGGAACAACTATATTTTATCAAATAAAGTAGACTTCAAAGCACAGAGTAATGCAGAGACAGAAGGCAGCATTACAGAGTGATAGGAAATAATACATCGAGTGACGCTGAAATCCTGAATGTTTATGCACCAAGTTGCAAATTATTTGAAGCCAAAACTAATAAAACTGAAAAGAGAAGTGAGCAAAGACACAATTGTAGTAGCAGACTTCAATATCTCTCTCAACAATTGCTAGACTAGGTAGAAAATTATGAAGATTGTAGAACACAATAATACCTTGAACAGTAGGATTTGACCTTCATAAAACATGCCACTAAACAGAATACACATTCTTCTCAGAATGTCCACAGAACACATACCCAGGTAGGCTCTATAATAGGTTATAAAAAACTTTGGCAAGTTAAACAGTATTGAAATTTGTTCTCCAACCACAATGGAATCAAACATCTAATCAATAACAGAAAGTTCACAAGAATATGTTCAAATACTTGAAACAAAACAAAATATTTCTGAATAACCTGTGATTGAATGTATAAAATAAATTGAAATAAAATATATTTTAAAAAAGGTGTGGAGAAAAGAAACACACACACACACACACACATACACACACACAGAAAGGAAGTCTCAAGGGAAATTTAAAAACTACGTTAAGCTATAAAATAAAAATAGAGCATAATGAAATTCATGATATGTAGCTAAAACAGCAGTGGAAGGAACACTTACAGGACTAAATGCACATAGGAAATCTCTCAAATCAATAACCAAAGCTCCCACCTCAAAAACCTAGAGAAAGAAGGGCAAAATAAACCCCAATCGAGAAACATGAAAATAATAATAATAAGAGAAAAATCAAGGTAATTGAAAACTACAGAGAAAATCAGATGTCTTTCAAATGGAGGGAGGATGGTTAAATGAACTGATTCACCTGTACCATGGACATTCTCAGTAATAAGCAGGGAACTACTCATACTCACAACTCGAATGCATCTCCATTGGAAAAAGCCAGTCCCAGGCTAACTGGTGGCATGGGGGTTAAGATGACGGAGTCCCCCAGGGTCAACAGTATAATCTGAGTCCTAGATTCAGCATTTTCAAAATCACGCCAGGCAGGTGTGAGTGCGAGCCCACAATCTCTAAACGAAATGGAGAAGGGCTGTGGCCCGCCCACCCTGGTGGGGAGCACTTTCTCGCTTTCCCTTTTTCTATCTCTGTGGAGTGCATGTGCCTGGGGGAAAATTTAAAAATAAGTAAATAAATAAATAAAGCCAATGTCTAGGACCAGCAGGTACCTTACCTGTGGTTAAGGTACAGGTCTCCCACATGGCCGAATGTGGTTTGAGTCCAAGCCCAGTGACTTGAAAATCATGCCTAGTTCATGTGTATGTGTGTCCAAAATCCCAAGAGGAGAATGGAGGAGAAGGAATTGCAGTGTGACCATCCCCCCAGGCAGTGATTTCTCCCTTCTGCCTCTCTGGCGAGTGCACGCACCGTATTGCAAAAACCTAGTAGAAAAAGCCAATCTCCTATACTCTATGAATCAATTTATATACCTTTTTAAAAGGTATTTCATGAGCAAGAGAGACAGAGAGAGAGAGTGCTCCCCAGAAGGGCCTTGACACCACAATCCATACCCGGCCCTAGCTAACCCTGGATCCTGGGTGAGATCCCGCATGTGTACTCAGAGTTCTCTGGACTCCAGCCGGGGTGTTGCGTGTGGGACTTCCCCGGGAAGTGCTGTGTCTCACCACTTGCACCGTGGCTCAGCCCGTTTGACTTTCTGGAAGGACGACATTCAGGGATGGAGAGCACATTGGTTGTGAGAACTGAAGTGGGACTCAGGGTTGGAGGAAGGTGGTGTGGCTATAGAGGCATAACACAGGACATCCTGTGTGATGAAAATGTCACACAAGTGTCACAATGTATGTTTCAGTGTCACCGTTGGTTGTGATATTCTACTGCAGACCTTCCAGATATCACCGCTGGGGGAAACTGGGTTAAGAGAATGAAAGGTTTGGCCCAGTCATGATGGCGTAGGTGGTAGGGCACCGCTGCTCAAGGCTGGGGCTAAAAGCAAAGCTGGGGTTCAGTCCCATAACCACCCAGGCCCGGCCTAGTATCCACGCCTGTAATCCTCGCTAACTGGGAGGCTGAGGCAGGAGCCTGCCAAAATGCCTCCCTATTTCCTCTACTTCCTCTCCTTCCTTCATTAAAAACAAAACGAAGCAATAATATTTCTTAAAATCGTATCTGTGGGGACCAGTAGTTGGCATAATGGCTATGTCACTGGACTCCCATGGCTTAAACTCACACAGGGTCCGTGTGCATGCGTGCCCAAGATTCCGAGAGGAGAATGGAGGAGAAGGGATTGTGGCATGGCCATCCCCCTTGAGGAGTGATTTCTTGCTTTCTGTATCTCTGTCTCTCTCTGTCTCTCTAGCGAGTGCACATGCCCTATAGCAAAAACTTCTCCAAAAAATAAAAAAATAATAAAAATAAAAATAAAAAATGCATCTGTGCCTACAATTGTAAAAACAGACAAAAAGGGGCTGGCGGGTGGTGTGGTGGTTGGGGCCCTGGACTCTCACACGGCCAGTAGTGGCTCGAGTCCTGACCTTGATGGCCTGCTTTCTCACTTTCCCTCTCTCTTTCATTGGTGAATTAAGACAATAATAATCATAATAAATAAAGTTAAATAAATGATGTAAAAAGTAAGAATAAATTTTAAAGTAACAAAAATTTCTATAGCTTTATCTTGATAACTTTCCAGACTTTTTTCTGTATTACGTAAGTACAAAATATGTATTTTCTTGGAAACTAGATAGCATGGGACATCTTCTATAAACTACTCTCTTTAAGTTAAGTATATTATAAACACTTTTTCATGCCTCTACATATTCTTTTCTAATGCTTATTTTGACGAAGACATAATTTCATAAGATACAGACCATAATTATATATCAAAGCCCTTTTGTTGAACATTTGGGTTAATTTCAAATACACACACACATCAAATCTATTGTAAACAAGTCCGTGAGTCTTTGTTCACAAATGAGTATTCAGTGTTTGCTGTGTTAAGGTATGTACGTATTTTTAAGCTGTTTAAATTTTTTGTTTGTTTCTGTGGCCTCAGGGCCCTGGGTCAGTGTAGGTGCTAACAATGGTGTTTAGGACCAGCCATGGTGGCTTGGTGGTAAAGCAATGCTCTGGGACTCTGAGGCTACATGGGAAGGTCCCAGGTTTACGCCCCAAGGTTTTCCTGTGCCCGTGGTCCTGGCTGGTGGAGGCAGGGTGGGGTCATGGCATGGAGACCGTGCTGGGGGTGCCTGCCTGCCTCTGTCGTTCTCTGTGTTTCTTTGTTTCCCTTTTTCATGCACGAGAAAAAGAAAGAAACTTTTTAATGACATGTTTAATGAATGCATGATTAAGATATTGACAATTTGTCCTCCAAAATGGTCATTCTATTCAAATTTCTATTTTCTCAAATTTGAGCTTTATCATTTATAAAATCCTAGCTTATTTAGTTAAAACAGCTCATTATCAAAATCAGTATACCAATCAGTATGTCTTTTTTCTTTTTTAAGAAATGAGAAGCAGCACTTTTTCAAATGTTGACTGTGTATTTATGTTTTCTATTTTATGAATGGAGGCTTTGTGGAATGTACTTCTGTTTCTATTAGAAAATTTTTCTTATATTCAAGAACTCTTTTTTGTAATAATGCCATTACACCCTTTTCAACAATATTTTAAGTATTCTCTTAATTTATATTTTGCCTTCTAATGCTTTATGTATACTGTCTTTTATATGTTTAGCAATATTTATATAGTAGCATTCTTAAGAAATAATACCAGCAAGCCTGGGCTTACCTCACTTGATTTAAATTCTCATTTGTATGTATTCCTTTAAGCCCAAGGGCTTTTTAAAAATATCTTCCCACAATGATTCATAGTTCTTGGAATGCACCTAGATAGAGTATTATATAAATACAAAACTTTTTGTAAATTGTAATACTACTGGATTTTAAACCAGGGTTTAGAATTCTAGATAAAAATTCTTTAAATGTTACTTGACATGGAAAAATCAGAGTATCCATGGGGATTTTGTTTAATTGCAGAGATATTCTCAGTAAATTCAATGCCAATTAAAATCTGAATCTTTATAAAAATAAGTGCAGATTGCCTTTAGAAGTATATTCTTATCATTCAAGGCATAGGCAAGCATTTTATTCTCTATCATCTTCCTGTTGTTTGGTGAAGTTTCTAAGTTAGGTAATCACAAAGGACATGGATTTAAGAATGATAATCTCAATTAAAGAGAAAATCGCTAAGTCAGATTCTTCTCTAACCATAATCTAACATTTTGTAAAATGTTGTACAAAAACCTCCTCCATCAGAACCTCCTGACATAACCATATTTTTAGGGTTACCAAGGCTTCAGAGATTCTAAGGGGATAGTAGGATTCCTCACTTATAACAGACTTCTCAGGTAATTCTTATGTAACCGGAGAGTCTGACAAGCATTGGCATACCTCAGTCTTGCCAAATGGCGGTCTATCAGCTACTGCGTAGAACTTTGCGCTTTGCCTGACAACGGGTTTCATCCCTGACTAGGTAATAAGAAGCTGATGCTTTGGAGTTCATCTACATTTTGTGGCTGCTGAGACTACAGCCTGGCAGGACAAGCTGAAGGAGTGTCAAAGACTGAGAAGAAATGAGGACCTACATTGTTGTGGGTTCTCAGGAAGATGGCCCATCCAGTTATGAGCTGTTGACTTCCTTGAAGGTCTAGAGCAGTCCGTCTGGGCTGATGGACTCAGGATGGAGATGCTGGTGGGAAGAGAAGAAGCCAATAATTATAAACCACCACTAAGCAGGAGCTCTGAGAATTTAGGCCATTTCTCAGGAGAGTTTGTGAAACGTCAGTGATATGTTGTCATGGAAACAGATGTGTGTGCCTATGTGTGAGAGAGAGCGAGAGCATGTATGTGTTAGAAGTTCAGAGCAGGCAGCAGGAGTATCAGGCAGAGCACAACAATGTTCTGAACCTGTTACCAAAATTCTGCTGATAAGCCACGCTGTCCTATCTGGAATGTTCCAAATCAATCTGATCCGTCTCCATTGTAAAGTCTAATTACCCTTTAAGAAGAACTGATCACCAGTTCTTTCCTTTCCAAGAAGTAAGACTGAGGAGGTGGTGAGGTATGCGTGTTCTTATTACACAGTCCGTTTCAGGCACGTTTCTTCTTACAAGTTTTGTGGAAAACTCCAATGACAGTATGAGTTTGCTTTGTTGCAAAAGGTTTTGAGAGCCATGCATATTTTTTCATAATATGCGTTTCCCATGAACGTTTTGAAGACCGCCCACATATGTGTGATTTTCTTTCTAAGTGCTCTCATTCTGATGCCATTCTCCCTGGATGTCTATCAATAAATTGAAAGAGGGATAATGATCACGGAGATTATACTACACAGATAGTTATTCAGGTCTATTATCTTCTAGATGCCAGTGTATTGATCAGAGGTCGGGGGCTCACGAAGTTCTGCAGCTTTATTAGGCTTTGCCACTCAGTGAGGTCAGGGCCCCGAGCTAGCCCAGGCCTCTGACACCAAGGGATCATGTCCGACAGACATGACAATTCTACCTGCACAGTGCCGGTACGTTGTAAGTGTTCAGATATATTGCTGAGTAAATGAATAACTGTCTAGACGTCTTCAGGTCGTAACCTGATTTCCTCATTCTCTCTTCTTCATTCTGAGCTGCAATGTCAGTGTAATGGCTACTCAGCTTTTCTCATGACAAAGTCCCTCAGTCACCTTTTGCCCCCTCAGAGACTTTGTGTAGTTTCTCCATCAAGCTCTTTATTAGCCCTGCCAAGGAGAAAATGTTTTTATTGGCATGGCGTGAAATGTGACATTCCTCACCTGTTCTGGCAGAAAATTACTGGTAGTGATAAGCAGCCCAGCACAGCCGGGCAGGGCTGCGCCTCCTCCCTGGAAGCAGTCAGCTGGGGCTTCAGGGAGTCCTGACGGCCTAACGACAGCTAATGACGAGGAAACTATGGACTTGAGGCCCAG
The DNA here is from genome assembly GCF_000334495.1 of Tupaia belangeri chinensis. Lineage (NCBI taxonomy): Eukaryota > Metazoa > Chordata > Mammalia > Scandentia > Tupaiidae > Tupaia > Tupaia belangeri. Next base: position 1,265,643 of record NW_006159718.1, read on the forward strand.
AAATCAACCTGAGCACAGGGATCGGAATAAATGTTCAGGGAACGCTTGAGCTCATCTGAACATCGTCCATGGGTGAGTATTTCTTGCTAGACCCTTTTTTTTTTTTAAGAATTAATAATTTTAATTTTATTTATTCATTCATTTATTTTAATTTGATCAGAGAGAGGCACACACACACACACAGAGAGAGAGAGAGAGAGAGAGAGAGAAAGGGAAAGTGAGAAAGCAAGCCACCAGGTCCAGGACATGAACCATGGTCAGCCATGTGGGAGTGTCCAGTGCCTTCACCACCATACCACCTGCTGGTCCCCAGGTCCCTTATTTGTTTTATTGTTGTTGTTGCATAAGGGAAAGTATAGCAATTTGTATACAGAAAGTCTAAGAGGGCTGAGACAGTTACAGGCAGGCAAACCGGTGGGGAAGTAAGTTGTTCACCCTAGGTTCCAGAGCTACAAGCCCAGCATCCTTTCACCATCTGGGATTTACTCCTGTTTTACATATTTGCCCACGCCAGAGGTTGTTCTGTTTTTGTTTGTTTGTTTGTTTGTTTTGACCTTGGTGTTATTTTTACTTACCTACAATGAACAATAAGAGAGAGATTTAAGATAACGAGAGACTGAAGTTTACTTAAATACTTATCAAATTGCTTTTGCATTCTCCTGTTCAACCAACCTCATTAACAGTTCTGATATCACAACCTTGGTTTCTGTCCTCCTCCTGCTGCTAAGATTCATTTGTTTTAATTATTCACCTCTTAGGAAGAATTGATGTAGCAAGTTGGACTCTAATTATGAGTTTCCTGCAAAGGTGGGATATTTTCCATCCCTTTAAATCATTTCCTCTAGAGCAGGAGTGATTGGTGACGATGTCTGACTAGACCCCTTGACTCCTTTGAGCTGGGTTTGCAAGGCAGCCCCTTTGTTCTGTTCTTTCTTAGAAATATTCCACAAGGATTGGTAAATGGACACTGCTTCTGTGAACCTGGCAAATTTTACATGGCATATCTGTGCAAATAATGTAAAACGCCTTTTGGAGAAAAAGAAGAAAACCTCTCTTGATATGATTTGAGAATAATTTAAAATGACGACTTACTATTTCCATAATTTTTTCCAAAGTATAATGTTTCTTCTTGTTTTTCAACTATACTTCTGGGGTCTCTATTTCGTTCCATTGGTCCACATGTCTTTTTTTTTTTTTTTTTTTTGGTGCCAATGTCATACTGTTTTGGTTATTGTAGCTTTGTAATATATTTTTAGAACAAAATGCCTCCTACTCCATTCTTCTTATGTAGGATTGCTTTGGCAATACAATGAGTTAGAAAGCTGTAGGCCCTTGCAGGGTATCTGCCCAAGAGCCTTCTGGAAGACACCCACAAAAGATTGGAACTACTGATTTAAAGAAGGTAGTGAGATGTGGATGAAGTGCTCCATGGAAACCTTTCCTGTGGTTTTCAAGTTGGTGGAAGACTCTTCCAAGTGTGGCTACTGGTGTTCCTAAGTGCAGTGCCAATTGAATGGGATGTCAGAGATTGGAATGGAGTGTGGAAGTTTCCTGAGACAACACATGACTCTTTTCATTGCAAGTCTAATGGCTTTTGGAAAGGGGCATATTGGATGACACTGGCCTGTCCTCAGCACACCATGACATCCATGCTGTTACTGTTTACTTTGAGGGGAAGGGAAGTAAGTCACACTCATGGATGTTAGGAGGGAAAACAGGGCCATGACCCAGAGAAAAGGGCCATGCTTACTGAGGGGAAAACTAGGTAACGGTGTCCACAAAATCTTCGCACAGCTATAATAACTGGGGGACTGTCCTTGATGCTCCTGACAGATGGGTCCAGAGATGGCCTTTTCATTTTTACCAACCCTGACTTCCACACACTGACCCAGAATCAGCATGTTCTGTCAACTGGTTTTTGTTTTGACCCCTTTATGCACAACTGCTTAGCATAAACCATACCCAAATAAAATACTGGAAATAAAATACTGGATCTGAGTGATGGTTCATCTTCTTTTAAACTACATAAATCAGTGACTTGCCTTGGTCCCAGACTTTTCTCTATTTGTCTCTTTTCTTTTTTCTTTTTCTGTTTTGTTTTCCATAAATTCACATTATTACTACCAGACAAAATTGGGTAAAAATTAAAAAGGAATGTTGATAATTTTTTTCTACTTCTATTTCTCTTTTAGTTCTATATTGCCCCAGGAAACAAATTTCTGATTATACCATTCTGGAGACAAACTGCTAATGTTTTTACCTAGCTGTGAATAGAGGGCTTCCGGGGGGAAATGACTCTGGGAGTAGGAGGGCTGAAACAATGACTACCTGTCTCTCTCTCCAGCCAGTGCATGCTTGGAAGGTTCAACAGGTATTTGGTCTCTTCACTTGTTTTTCACTCAATGGGGATCAGTGTTAGAAAGAATATTGTGCATTGCACCATGGCACAGAAGAGGGTGCTAGTTACTCAAGTTACTTGAGTATAACATATATGTACAATTATATTATAACCATATTCTAATTATATGTGCATAACTTACATGTGCATGCATGTGTATAGTGATTAATGTAGAACCGTCTACCATTCTGAGGCTAAAAGTGGAGTGTGGATTCCAGAGGTGCTCACTGGATCCAATGATATGCGTGTCTTCTGTCACGCAGGGTAAGAGATGAACTATCACCCAAGGCCTCTCTGGAACGTGGAAGAAAAAAGAGAAAAGAAGAAGCAAATATTGAAATGGAAAAACAAGCCAAAAAAAGAGAAAAAACACACACACAAAAAAACAAAACCAGAAAACCTCACCTTAGGTAAGCAAAGATCACTGGCAATTTATAGATGATTCAAGCTGTCGGACAGAAGGAGTCAAAGAAACAAACATGTTGTCTCCCTCCAGATGAGAAGCAAATGCTGTCTTTAGGTTAACATATTCTGAAATAAATAAGCAGATAATATTTCTAATGAAGAGAGATTGTCATGTTCTTACAAATACCAGGATTGTAGACAATTAGTCAGAATCTTTTACCCTTCCCTCAAGCCCTACACTTGGGGACCTGAGCCATACTTCAAGAACTCTGGAAAAACGAACTGATCATTGGAGGTCATAAAGACACTTACTAACACATGTAGCTCCTTCCTGGAGTAGCTGGGAGCTGGCGATAACAGACCACAATAACCTTGAGCTCAAAAATGGATTTGAATTTTGTTATTATACATTTTGCTATTTTGGCAGTTTTGAAGGTAAAAATGTGTCAAAGAGTAATATGTCTCAAGGACAGTCAGTGTTAAATCAATATTAATTAAATAGGCTTATTCTTATTTAACAAAGCACTGAAGTGTGGAGGAAGGGATCCACTGTGACCATTTTCTTTAATTTTCTTTTGCCATCTGTCAGGTAAGGCAAGACCTCCAAATCCCATACATCAGCATTTTTAAAATACAGCCAATTTTCAGCTCAGGTTGCTTACCTAACGATGTATTTACTATGTTTCAGTCATGATTTACCAGCGTTGAAGCTGTGTTATTAAGCAGAAAGGAATCTACAAAGACAACAGGAGTTTTGAAGCAAGGGAAAAGAAAAGGGTTTAGTATTTTTAATCAACTCAGGAACCTTAATGTGTGTGACAGCACTTGGGCTTGCTATAATAGATTCTATCTTGTCCATGAAACATATGGAATAAATCCTGTGTGGGGTAGCTGAATTCAAGAAATCGTCTGAGTGGTGTTTGTCTATCCTTTTCGTAGCTGTTAAGGACCAGAGTCCCTACTCCTAACTTATCAACATATAAAGGCCGTAGGGGGATTTTAAAAAGGTTCCATCACAGGTGAAAGTTACATCCTTTCAAGAATGTAGATCGCCTAGTGGAGCGGCCCGTAAACTCTGCACTTCACTGCCAATGCCGAAGCTGTAGCCAGGTGAAGTGACAAGGACGGAATCCCGAGTCACTACAACAGAGCTCACTCGAACATGTGGCATCCTTCGGCCAACCGGGGGAATTCAGATCATTATTGAGCCATTTTACACTTGAAACTCTTTTCTTTTTTTAATCATTTAAGGAATAGTTTATTGCTTTCATATTAATTTTCTTGCTATCTCTTTCATGTATCAATTTTTTGTTACATTTTTGGATCTGTTTCTTGACTCTGTTCTGTTCTGTTCTGTTCAGAACAGAGTAGATTAACTAGCTAATCTTTTTTAAAAATATTTTTAAAATTTCATTTTCTTCATACATTCAATCACGTTATTTAGCTTACAAAGTGAATATTCCAACATGTGAACATTTCTCCCTAGCCCAGTTGATAAAACTATAGATTTTCTTCATAATCTTAAATAGTATCAGTCCCATTTCTACCACAGCCTCCATGGTGCTATCCAGGGTACTGATTTGTCTCTTACTGAGGACTCCTCTCAAATCAGAAGTCTAAAGTTCCTTACATCGGGTCCCACTTCCTGCCCTACCTACCTCGATCTGTTCTGACCTTGTGCTTCTGGTATCAAATCATGCCAAGTCTGGACTCCACACCATAACTTCATGAAATTGCATATGTTGGCAGTAATCCAGAAACTGTTTTTATATCCGCTCTCCTGCTACCGTATCAAAGAGCATTACAATATGGTCCTTGTCATCCATGACATTATCTATCATCTGCCAAGAGGTACCAAACAATTAGCAAGTAAATATATGTACTAGATAGCGGCATGCATATACTACTTGTGACCTCAGAGGAAAGACATTTCTGTCTGGGTATGGAAAGAAAAACTTGAGAAAAAATCACATGAAAATGCAGCAAGAACGTGGCCATCAACAAGCCAGGAAGAGCGCTCTCTTCAGAACCAACAATTCTGGCACACTCCTCTCAGACTTCCAGGTTCTGTGAGAAAAAAATTTCTTCTGTTCCAGTCATCCAGTCTGTGGTATTTTGTTTTGTTTGGCAGAATTTTATTTATTTATTTATTTTGGTATTTTAAAATATTTATTATTATTATTTATTCATTTAATTGCTATACATAATTTAAAGTATAAGGAGACTGTACCCAGCATAATATGCACTTCAGTCCAGCCCAGTTGAGATTACTGTACACATCATCAACAGGTAATAAACCATATCTGTGTCCCACAAATGTCTTACCTCTCTGTTTTTCCCCCAGATTTCCTGTCTGTGGTATTTGTTATGACATCCCAAGCTGACTAATACGCCTTATGTGAGGAGATACCAGTCTCTTCTAGGAAATACACTTGTACCTGAATTTTGCTTGTTTGAGCAGGTGCCAGTCTAGCTTCACGGTCTGAACTGACCTGTTAGAGCAGTGCATTCCTTCAGCCTTACATCTTAAAAAAATTCCTGCAGCCTTACATTGTCCTGGCCAGCTTCAATTACTCCTTCACTGACCTGGAAACAGCTTAGGTGTCTTGAGCTCAGGACTTTTTGTTCCTAGCCATTAAAAGGTCAGTAAAAGGGGGCCCAATAGGTGGCATGGTGATTAAGGTGCTGGACTCACACATGGTCAAATGTGGTTTGAGTCTCAGGCCCACTGACTGGAAAATCACCCCGGGGGCTTGTGCATGCACACCCAAAATTCTGAGAAGAGAATGGAGGAAAAGGGATTGCAATGTGGCGTTCCCCCCCAGGAGGTCTTTTCTCACTTTCCCTCTCTCTGGAGAATGCACATGCCCTATAGCAAAAAACTTTAAAAAGAAAAAAAAGTCAATAAAAGTTCAGTCTTACATACTCTTTACAAATTTCAGTCAATTGATAAAAGCTGTAAAAATGAGCAGTAGTAAAGTAGTTTTGGTTGCTACCTGGCAGATTCCGGTGTAAGATATTTCATGGAGAAACCTCAATTATTTAACAAATAGTCTGAATCAGGTTGTAAAAATGTATTCCACAACCTGACAAATGCGTAGTTAGTTTGAGAGTAGATGAATCCCTTTGGAAACACATGATATTGTTTTGAATCTTTTTAGAATGTAGCATGTATGAAAAGTAAATGGTTTTCAACTAAACCATAAAACATTTTAAAATGTAATAGAGGAGGAACATCTTTCAAAGGTTTTACTGATTTAGGTGTTTGAACTGATAACTTATAACTTATATTCAAAGAGGTCACCATGTTATAATCTGAGAACACAATTTATTTTGGTGCTACAACTCTGAAAAACAAAAATGTCTCCCTAGTACCACAAAGGATCTTCAACTTAAGCCACACTATCTATAAATCTACTTTTGTTTTCAGTTTGAATATATCCAGAAGATCTCTTGGAACATGAAAAGAGGTAAGTTAAGGTGGATGTCAACTGGGCCATTTCAGATGGTGCTGGATAATCTCAGGGTCTATGGGATGGTGTACGCAGGAACTTCAGGTAAGAGGGGCGACGTTATCTGAGGTTAACGAGCGTGGAGGTCTGAAGTTGAACACATGGTCTTCCTGGCCCCGACTTTATTCTTCTGAGTTCTGTGCCCAATAACATACCTACCCAATTATATTTCTGCATAACCTACTTACTCAGGGAAGAAATTTGTCATTCTTAAAATCTTAATCCCTACACAAACCAATCCACAATTCCTTTTGAGTCCATACCTCAAATATTTCTCAAGTGATGCTGCAACCCTATCCACCCTTTACAACTCACCCATAACCATTGCCTCTTGCACTGCTGTCGGTCTTTTTATTACAGTATTAGGGACCACTCTCGTCCCTCTATTCCAACCTTTTCATAGAAACCAAAATGGTACAGTTTTACTGTATCGATTACTCCCATGCTTACAGCCTTTAAATATCTTCCTGGTACTCGCAGGATAAAATACAAAACTCTCGACATGGTTGTTTGACCCAGAGTCCATGGCTAACTTGTCTGATTGCATCGCTGTAAGGTACTTTGTTTTTTTCACTGTGATCTTGTCAAACTTGCCTTGATAATCAATCAAGTGCTTCCACGACTGTAATTCTTTGATTCAAGCCCTGTGTATAAATGTGCCCCTCTGTACCTGTCTCTGCTACCTTCCATACTCACTGCTAATCGTGATTATTCTTCATATTTCAAATCATATGTAGTGAGAGAATTGTACAATTTAGTAGTTATAATTAGCTGTATTTTTCCCATAATAGAAGCTATTAAGCAAATATTGATCTAAGGGTTTGGTTTGTTTCATTTTTCTTTATGTATTTATTTATTTATTTTTGCTACCAAATTTCCCTTAAATGTACTGTATATACTGTGAGCCAAAATGGAATCAGATTCTCCTTTGGGATGTGGGTAAATAGGACCCAAGGCTTTGTACTTAAAAATGTGTTATTCCTGGAAACAAAAGATGCATAGCATGACACTGAGACTCAGAGCCAGAGATGAGGTCATTGTTCAATTTGCAGGGCTGAATGGCATTCTAAGCAGGCAGGTTTTACCTGAGGACCACCCTGCATTGGTGAATGAGAGCAGTCTTCCCGAAGTGTTGCTATCTTCATTCCAAATGTTCTCTGTGGGACGATTCTTCACCTGCCCCTTCTCCAGCACTCCCACTGCTAACAGAGAAATGGAGGGGATGCGTGTAGAAGAGAACCTTCTGAGGAACCGTGTTAATGCGCTAGTACTCGATTCAGTCCATGACGCATGCTTGTCTGTGGGAAAACCTTTCCTTTTGGAGCTATGTTTTGCTGCATGGCATGAACAAATCATTCATTGTCACAGATTGTGGAAATACAGAAATATTGTCATAGCCATCATTGAAAGAAAGAGCCATGCCAGCTTTTAAGAGCATGGAAAGTTCTCGTACCCATTCCCATCTTCTATCAGCTCTTCCAGTATGTTATATTACTAGCCCGGACATTAAAAGTAAATAAAAAAATTTGTAGTTAAGAAGTAAAATAAAAATAGATAAGGTTATTTTTAAGAAAAATTAATGAAAAACTTGAATCCCAGTCAATTCATTGATAAATAATATTAAGAGAATTGAGGACTTGGGGCAGAAAAGACACTGACTCAAAGACAGTTAGAGTCTAAGGCTAGCCATCTGCGAAAATGAGAGCCATCGAAGCAATGTAGGTGATAACTCACTGGAAAATACTGCTACTGATGATAGTGCACGGAACTGGGGAGGGACTTGGGAAAAAGTACAGGGGAACTGAATTCCTTATCTTTCATGGACAGATGCGACAGTCCCCAATATAAACATGATGCTTACAAACGCGTAAATGAGCACAACTTCTCCATTTTTTTCATATGTTATTCCTCTATTTATTTATGATTTCTGCAGTGAGAGAGAGAGAGACAGAGGGCAAGTGCACCCCCTGCAGAGTCTCATCCCTATAATGCCCCAGGCTCAGCCAGCCCTAGACCACGGGCACACATGAGCCAGCCAGCATGTTTAGGGAGGAATCAGGATCTGACCCTGGGACTGTCCCTGGAAATATCACATTTTATTGATATGACACTCTTGGGATCATTCATATATTATTTCTTAAACTGAAAAAGAGGATTTTATATAGCAATATCTTTTTAGTGAAAAAATACCTAATTGAAGTTTGGAGAACCCTTTGGTTTTATATTAGCATGCTTTTTTTCCCCCATTCAAGTCAAATTAAAATAATTTATCTTTGGAGTAAGTAGGTGGTATGGAGGTTAAGCCAGCTGACTCCCACGTGGCCTACAATGTGGTTTGAATTCCAGATCTGGTGGCTTGAAAATCATGCCAGGCATATCTATGTGTGTTCCCAGAATCCCAAGAGCGGACCAGAGAAGAAGGGACTGTGGCATGGCCATCCCCACTGGGGAGTGCTTTCTCACTTTCCCTCTCTGTCTTTGGTGAGTACTTGTGCTCTACAGCAAACTTTAAAAATAAATTTAAAAAACCACAGAGCACTTGAAAGAGGGGAGGAGTGGCTGGAGGACAGCGTTTCCTTCTTGTCCCACAGTGCTCTGTGCTGTTCGGTGCTCTGCTGCCACATGTGCTGTGTGGACCAACATCAACAAAGGGTCAGAGCAAGTGCAGAGCCTATTTTTAAAAATTAAATTTATTTTATTTTTGATAGAATATGCTTGGGTATGAGAGACAGAAGCACCTTGAACAGGGTCTGTCACATCATGATCATCTTCCTCCACACCCCAGGCTCATCGGACTCAGGCGCATGTGCACATCTGGGGCGTTTTCAGGCTGAGCTGGAAACCGCACTCCCTGGGGCCGTGTGGCTTTCAGCCCTGCAGTTCTGTTTGCTATCAACTGTGTCACCTTCTGGGCCCCTCTGTACACAACCGGAACGCCTGTGTTACAGCGCACCACTATACAACATATTTGAACGTTCCTCTTAAAGACTTCACGAGGGCCATGTGTGTACTCAGTGGAGAGAGGCAGAGAGACAGAGGAGGAAAATGAAAAAGCACCTGTAGGTGATGGTCACACTGCAATTCCTTCTCCGCCATTTCTCCCTTCTTTTGGGATTTTGGGCAAGCATGCACGTGGAAGCTCCCAGGTCCAGGACTCGAATCAGCATCGACCACGTGGGATCTGGCCATCCTACCCACCAAGCCACTGGCTGATTCATGCATGTTTTTAAAAAGAAATATATACCAACATGCAACATAATAAAAAAATTAAGAATAAAACCAAAATAATGCAATAAATAAAGTTTTAAATTAAAATGTAAATACAGTATCTTACATAGATATTTTATGATCAGAGGGAATGAGTGGAGACCCAATATTTTTTAGCATGTTTTATATATCCATTAATTTATATTATATTTATACAATATCATTGACATTTAAATAGTATAGATATATAAAAATACATTTCATAATATTTTAGGTATAGAGGAAGTGTGAATGATCTGTTTTAAGTTTGTAATATATAAATGATTAACATGCCCTGAGTACATAATACATAATGTGAAAATGACATGCAAAGACAAATATGTAATTAAAAGATATTATAATTCAAAATAGAGTAAGAGCAAACAAGATAAAATAATACTATCTCTATGGATTAGGAGATTTAAAAGAATAAATAGAAGGTAAGCCAGAATGGAAACAAAATAAGAAATATTTATACAAAGGGAACATTAAATAATTACATAAAGAAAAAAATTAAACTTACTTACATTCAACTAGAAAAAGTGTTTAGAAAATACTAAGGTGAAAAAGACACTAAATCAAACATACTACTGAAAAACATGCTAAAATGTTAAAATTATTAAATGGCAAAAGAAAAAATAATTAGATAAAAAATTTTAAATGTAAAAAAAAAAAGTCTATAACTACATAGATATTGATCGATAAAAGTAACTAAAGTGGAAAAGGGTCCCCAAATGCCCAGAGCCTGTTGGTCCACTTGGTCCCCATAGTGGCACCTTGTCTTCTGTGCTTATAATGACTGAGGACAAATTCAATTTTGACTCATTCTTACAAAAGACTGAGTTCAAACAAAAAAACTGAAAATGGGAGAAAACATTCCAAAACTGAAACAACAACAAAATCATTGGTTCTCTTGCCTCATTCTGGAAGCCCTGATCTGAGTCGTAATCAGTACTCTCACCAGAGGAGAAAAAAAAATGCAAAAGAAAAATAAAGCAATATTTTACAAGTCAATAGTACGGGAGCTGGCATGGTGGTTAAGGGTGCTGAACTCCCACATGACCGACCGCAGTTTGAGTCCTGCATCTGGTGGCTTGTTTTCTCTCTCTTGCTCTGTCCATCTCTGGTCAAATTAAAAATAAAGTAATAAATGAATGAAGTTAAGTAAAATAATTCTTTTTTTTAAAAAAGAAGTCAATAGTATGGTGAAATGTTGTGAAATAGATAAAGACCAATCACAAGGAAAGGAACATAATGTCGATATGAAAAATAAGCTACTTTACTAAAATTGGACAGTGGTAAACAAAAAGTGCTTAAAGAGCAGTTGGTGGCAGGTGGCTGAGCAAAACTTTAGAGCAGCTGGGCAGTGTCTCCTGTAAGGTTTACTAGCACTGAAACAAGGAGAAGAATGTATTCGTTTTAGTTTCCTCTTCTTTCTGGGGCGGTAAGGGGAGCCGGGTCTGGACTCTGCATGCTGGGCAGCCGGGACAGAGCTCTGCGGTAGAAATGAGGAGACGAGGGAGAACGGTGGCGGCAGCCGCGTGAAGGCTCAAATGCGAGAAGAGCAGTTCAAAAGCTGGAGTCTCAAACACCAGCCTCCACAGACCCTGAGGGAGAACAGGTGTGTCTGCTGGCCAGTGCTAATAAATCGTTCACTTTGTGGCATGAAAGGAAGCCACTCGCCTTCCTCACTTTACACATATGCATGCACACATGCACACATGTGTGTGCGTGCCTACCCACAGCACTCATGAAATGGATAATAGGCTTGTTCGCGGTCATTTCTTGGAGACTCGGTGCTTTCTACGCATTGTTTCATTTCCCATCACTTCAGCCCTCAGGACGTAGACGTTAGTACTTTCTCCGTTTCGCAGGTAAAGAAGCCCAGGCGTGATGTGGTTGAACGACTTGTCCAGGACTATGGAATTAGACAGTGCCGGACCACTCTGCAAGTCCGTGTAGTTGTACCAAACTTTCCACTCTTCTGTGTCAAAGTACTCCATGGTTTCTGAGGTTCAAACCCAGAGACTGCACGTGAAGCCAGGTACACACAGCCCTCTCTCTCCTAAAACATCAGCTAACAGGACACTTGTTTCTGTTTCCAGCCAAAGGTGAGACAAGAAGATATTCAATGTCTTCTCAAGAATATTTACACTAAAATATTGGTAAAAATACTTCGAGGACTCAATATTTGTGTTTTTCTCCCCTCCAGGATCCTCCTGAATCCCGAGGAGGGAAATGTGTCATCTTCCCAGGACGCTGTGGCACAGCTGTTAGGGACCAACCCTAACAGCTGGAAGGTGCTTGCTCTTTGAAAGCAGTAGGAAACCCAAAGGTTAGTTTGCTCTTCACGTGGCGTCTGCCAGAGCCTTCAGAGTGAGTCTAGCACACTTTCCAGCATTGCAAAGCCTCCAGTGGCTCATTTTGTTTCAGATCAGCACCCCATGGCTGGAATCCATTTGTCTAACACTTGCCGAACTCGTTGACTGAGAAGGTGGCCGTGTCCCTCTGCAGGGAAGTAGGTTTGCTTATCACACTGAGGGCTGGTTCCGTGACCTGCTGGCTGGGTGTTAAGCGACTGCTACTTCTGTAGACTCCTTGGCCCCGCTCTCTTGCTCCATGTTTATGCCTAATGAGGTGTATAAAGGCAAAGTAAGGACAGACAAATTGCAGAAGAGAATACAGCGAGAGGTGCAGCATAGGCAGAGCTTTTTAAGTTCTGGCTTGTCGCAGTGCCTGTCGATCGCAGCATTCAGCACCTACACCCACCACCGGCTGTAAGTTCAGACTCTCTGCACCTTCCGTGACCACGTGGGGCCTCCCAAGATTGTGCTCTGCCCTTTCCACCTGTGTCTCTTGATGGCCACACTTTTCTCTATGAGAGTTTTGCCAGCCAGATGGGTATCTTTTACTCTATGAATTCTTCAGCATAACCCTCTCTCTGCCTTCACCGTCTTCTGACGTAACATACCTCTCATTTCCTTCATCCTGCTTTTCTTTGTGTCATTGTAGATATAGTGGCTCATTCCCAAGTGAGACCCTTACACCCACAGAAGAGCTGTTCAAGACAAGAGTGTCTTGCTCTGAGCCTACGTGTATGTGTGTTGTAGGATCAGTGATGCCCCAGACATGCAATTAGAAGTTGTCTTCACCAGGGGCAGCGCTGGAAAGTGAGACTCATCCCGAGACTGGTGCCCTGGCCTCTGCTGCTCCTCTTCCTTAATAGGAGAGCTGGATCTGTCAGCCAAGAGAATCAAGCTGTATTTTCAAGGTGTGGTCCCATCACTAGGGCCTACTTGGTACATTGAACCCAAACACCTGCATAGAGAACTTGTTTTTATGTTAGAATGACCTCCCCTTTTATAGACGGGTTGCAGAGCTTTCAAAAATGGTATTAAGTCACACTCTGAGTATCCCATCATTTTTATTTTTTTTTTATTTTTTTTAAGGAATTTCTGATCTTTTATCTAGCAGACCAATGGGACACATTCTTGTAACTATCAGAACCTCTCACTTGGCTTCCACCAGCAGTAACCACGGCAATTGCCCTCTCACCAGGACAGGGCCACCATCCCAAACCTCAGAACACTGATGAATCTTGGGACTAAAGCTGTGGTCAACCTATAGCTAAGGATTCTCTTAAAATAAGAGATTGTGGAAGAGTTTAGACATACGAAACTAAGAAAAAATACACGACAACACCTTGGTGCAGGCACTTGTGCCATAACAAGTCGGTTAGGTGAGGTCTGTCTGGCACACGTGTTCACGGCTCTCACACTCACCCACTTCCTTATGTCACCAGCCATGTAAGCATCCTAAGAATGTACTTGTGTTTATTTACATGTTTTTTAAGCTTCATGTCAATTACATTATACCTAATATACTCTGCAATTTGTATTTTTTTCCTCAATGCCAAATTTGTACTATCTATTTAATCATCTGATTTTTTTCAGCCTGTTCATTTACTTCCAGTACTGCATGATATTTTATTATATGAGTATATTACAATTTACTTATCTACTCTCCTGTTGGACATTTAGGTAGTTCCCAAGGATTTTTCCCCATTATAATGAGTGCTACTGTGAACATTTTCTATGTACAGCTCCTTATTACAAAATTTAAAAATAGTCTGTAGAATATATATGCTGATATGGAGTTTCTGGGTAGTAGGGTGTTTAGATTTCCAACATGACCAGATATTTCCAAACACTTTCTAAGATCGTGGTACCAGTTCATCTTCCCATGAACAGTGTATGTATGTCTTCATGTCTTTACACTTTCAACATTACTTTTAATTGTCAAGCTATGTTTTTTAGTCAATTTGTTGGTATGAAGTAATATTCCATTTAATTTTTAAGAGGTTTTTGCCTTAGGGCACATGTGCTGGCTGGAGAGAAAGAGAGACAGAGACAGTAAGAGAAAAAGTGAGATATTGCCCTATATGGGGGGTGGCCACATTGCAGTCCCTTCTCCCAGAATCCCTCCTCCCACTTTCTCCTCCCAGGATCTTGGGCATACATGCACATGCACCTGGCATGATTTTTAAGCCATTAGGTCCAGGACTCGAACCATGGTTAGCCTTGTGGGAGTCTAGTGATGCAACTGCTATGCCATCTGCTGGCCTCTCCATTTAGTTTTAATGTTGACATCTCCAATGACTGGAGAAATTCAGCATCTTTTGCATGTTTCTTGACCGTCTTGACTTCCTTCTTTTTATGAGAATTCCCAAGAACAACTCTGGGTCCCTTTTTATGCCCTCAAGTCTTTCTCTCCATCTACAAAGAAGTCTAACCCCAGATCCTCTTTCTGGAGCAAAACTTGAAGGTTAGGGACCAGCAGTTAGTGTAATGGCTATGTTGCTGGACTCTCATGTAGTCGATCTGGTGGCTTAAACTCATGCAGGGTGCGTATACGTGCATGCCCAAGGTCCCAAGAGGAGAATTGAGGAGAAGGGATTGTGTTGTGTTCATCCCCCCGATGGGTGATTTCTCGCTTTCTGTCTCTCTGTCTCTGTCTGTCTTTCTGGTGAGTGCACACACCCTATAGCGAAAACCAACAAACAAAAAAACAAACAAACTTGAATGTTCATTTCTGTTTTTCCTATTAAAATCCAAGCACCTTTGTGCTTTTCACCAAATGTCTTAAAATCAATTCATTTGCTCTTTTACATTTCCAGCCCAAGGTCAAGAATGAACCGATCAGCTCCAAATGTAGGAAAAAAATACTTAGAACAATTAAAATCATATGGGTAGAAATAGCGTGTTGGTTACCAGGGACTAGAGGTAGAGAAGAATAGGGGTTATTGTTTAATGGCTGCACAGTTCAATTTCACATGACGAAAGGAGACGGCACTGGATGGTGATCTGGCTCTACATTACAGTTGTTCCTAATACCACAGGTCTGTGTGCTTCAGATAGGATGACAGGCGCATCCTGGCGGCACAGCGGGATGTGACACCGCCAGTGACTCTGAGGCAAGCCGAGCCACAGCGCTGGAGGCCACATGGCTGGCTGAGGTGCTGATCTCTGGGCTGGTCTGAAAACACGCCAGAAGCATGTGCACCTGCCGAGGATTCCAAAGAACACAGGGCTGTGATGGGGACAGTGTTGTGGCAGACCTTGCTCAGAGTACCTCGCTCTCCCTCTTTCTCTCTAGTTCTCTCTAGGGTGTATTTATGTGCTTTCTATCATGAATGGAATAAACAAACCTAAAAAATTTATCTTAGAAAAGAAAAGGTGGTTAAGAGGATAAATTTTGTGTGATGTGTGCCTTACCACAATAAAAGAGATTGAAAAAACAAACAACAACAACAACAACAACAAACAGTCTCAATAGACTGTCAAGGCTGCCAAAGAAGAGACTGAGAAACTGTCAGCTGAGAAGAAGCTAAGGAGATGTGACAGCTTAGGGTAATGTGGTATTCTTGTTGGGTATTACAACAAGAACGATGACCCTACATTAAAAACTAAGGAAATCTGAACAAAGTAGGGATTTTCAACAACAACAACAGCCCATCCTGGAGGCACAGCATACCAGACTACACAAAATCAACGTTTCATAGAGAACCCGGACCCTGCCTGGGTTCTCAGCCTGGTCGACTGGAGGGCACCTGGCACACAGGCACTCAGGATCCTAATGGGCTGGAGGAAGGGGTGTCGTGGTGTGACCAGACGTGCTGAGTGTGCTTCTCCCTCTCATGAGTGTGTATGCACTTTTTACCATGAATTAGAAAAGAATGGGAAACCAAGCAGAAGGAAAAAGCCCGCGCCGGTTGATACCCTGGAATTTGCCTCATTTCTCTGTCTCTCGGAGGACGGCAAGGCCCTTGCTCCAGGAGCTGAAGTTTCTGACAGTCATTAGCAGAGGATTGAAAGCTGGGAAGGACCAGGGAAAAGAGATCCCCGATTCACCGAGGACTGAATAAACTGCCGTTTTATCACAGTAGAAAAGCGACAAGGACCCAGGAAAAAGGAAATGATTAATCATGACACGACCTAATTTTTCAATAAACAATTTCTTCTCACCGCAATCTAAAGAACTGTCTGAATCATATGATTTAATAGAACATGTGATAGGGACGTTGGCATATTTGGGACTGATGAGAGGGAGGACTGGAATGCTTTAGTCAACGCGCAAAGATGCTTCT
>NW_006159718.1:1281880-1296204 GCF_000334495.1 Tupaia belangeri chinensis
CATTCCTGTGTAGTAACTGGGACAGGGTGAATGCGTGAGCATCAGGAAGACTGCACAGTTCCCTCCTACGCTTCTCCCACTTGTTTTAACCTGTGTCAACTTTGGGTTGACATTTGGAAAAGAAGTCAGAATACTTAGTCAATAAACTGACAAACTAATACTAAGTCAGTAAACACATGAAGGAGCTGGAAAGCAGGTGTCTGGAGGAAGGAGGTAAAGAAGGACCAAAGGCCAGCTGACGAGGTCAGGGAGGGGAGGGGCGCGACGCGATGCTGCTCTGGAGCAGCGGTGGTGCTGGGGCTTCTGGGCGAGGACCTGGGGTTCATCAGGAGCACTACTCGATCCCCCTTGGTGTCCTTTGAGAGGTGCAGAGGAGAATATGGAATTACTTTTGTGATTTCTATCTGTGACTTCAGAAAAGGACAGCTCTTACAAGAGTTTAACATTTGTTACGGTTGCATAACTGTCCTAAAATTGTACCACCTGTAACTCCTTGAAGATTCTACCCAGTTGTCCTTGAAACCCAGAAACTAAATTGAGACTTCTGATGAAGATGTGACTGTAGGTCACATCTTGTACACACATACAAAAGTATAATTTGTATACTTTCGCATTTGAGACACAGTCTGATGGCATAGAAGAAACACCAAAATCTGATTAAACAAACAAATAAGCAAAAAAAAAAAACGGGCCAGGTGGTGGTGCAGTGAATGCAGCTGAACCCAGGTGGGAAGGGTCCTGGGTCCATGCCTGGAAGCCACCCTGGGGATGCCAGTTCACTTGCCTGTGATCTGGGCCAGCTGAGGCTGCGGCAGGATCCTAGCATGAATGTCCTGTGGGGGGAGCCTTTCTGTCTGTCTTTCTCTCTCCGTGTCATAGAAGAAATTTTCAAATTTCTAACAATTTCTCTGGGACTAGTTCTTTCCTCACTATCATCGTACGGGACTACTTTAACCTCTTTAAGGTGTCTTGGCCTATGTAACATGACACCAAAGGTCCCATTCCCCGCTGGTGGATGGAGTGTGTCTCAATGCAGGGCTATTTACGTCTTCCATAACTAAAGGTCAGGAGGGAAGTGGCTGCACGGATGGGGGAAGGCAGATACTGAGTGTCCACAGGTCCCCTACCCGCCAGCAGACACCACGCAGACAGACTACAGGAAATATAAAAAAGAAGAGCCACCTCCATAGGCTACAGTTTTGTGCCCTAAATTGGGGAGTTTGACAGGAGAATGTTCTGTCCACATTTATGTGGAGACTTGGTAAAGCCTTCACCCTCCCATTTAGACCCTCACCGTACTCAGAGTGCTGTTGGAAATGACCAGGGGTGACAAAGGGACCAGTGTGCAGCAGGGACTCCAGCGCAGCCCTCTGATGCTGGCATCTTCTCCTTGGCAGCAAATGTTCTCCCGAGGATGAGAGGCATGGAGGCTGGGGAGACACACCATCCTGCCAGGGAGGAATAGGACAAGTATGCAATTGCTTTATTTCCTAAGAAAACCTGCTGTGTTGGAGGCATCTCATGTTCTTGGGATAGAGATGAAATAAGTGCACAGGCTTATTGCCATTAATACCCCTGAAATGAAAAATGCAACATTTCTCTTGCTTGATAATTTGGGCAGCAGGTATGTTTGCACACAGATGAGCAGAAAGCCTGGAGAGAGGCATGGAATGTGGAGAAAGAGAAACTCAAGTGGAGCAAAACAAAGGGAGATAAGATGGCTTGGACTCTCTGACCCCTGAGGACAAACTGGTAAAGCAAGCAAGCTGCTACACAGCATGTCCTAATGCTCATGAGGGCTGAGTGACTTTCAGACTCCCGGGGCTAATTACTGCGTGCTGCAAAATCCTCTGAGAAATTGATAAAAGCTATGGAACTTTTTCCCTGTGAAGAAAATGAAGATATTCATACAGAGTGAGCATTTTTGCATAAAAATTCAGAGTTTTGAAGATTCCTGAGATCCATTGAAGTGCTTTTCCCAGTACTTCCTTGTTGACTTTCTTCATCTGCACAAGCATGGCATGACATGGTGTGATTCACGCTGTGACGCGAGGGGGACTTCGGAAAACAGACTTGAGGATGTGACTATAAAGGAGCCGAGCATTATTGTTACGGGTAGACCTCACTCCAGGGTAGTTGTCTTTACTGCGTGCTGGTTCCTGATTTTTGCTCCCGATTAGGGAGGTAAACATCACAGAGGACACAGGCAAATCTTCTGCCTGCGATATCCAACGTCAGGCATCAGTGTAGCATAGTCAGACTTCGCTGCCTCTTGTTCTACTCCATTCAGGCCAGCTGGAGGTGTGGTGATTGGGACTGCTAGATCCCACATGACTTACTGAGCAGTTCAAGCCCTAGACCCAGCGGCTTGAAAAACATGCCAGGTGCGTGTGCATGTCCAAAATCCCTAAGGGTGATGACTCTCGTTCTTTCTCTTTTTCTCTGTCTTTGTCTCTCACTGTCAAGAACACATGCCCTACAGCAAAAAAAGGAAAGCAAAAACAAAAACAAAAAACAAACCAGAGATGGGAAGCTTAACCAGCATTTATCGTGCACCATCCTTGAGGCTGGGAGTTTCAAGATGAAGGTGCTGACCAATTTAATTTCTGTCGAGCCCTCTCTTCCTGGTTCATCGATGGCTTGTCTTCTGCCTGTCCTCCCTGGTAGAAACAAGGAGCCTGTCTGTGGTCTCTCTTACAAGGGCACTTTCTATTTATGGAGGCCCCACCCTCATGACCTGGTCACACCCCAGAGACCACATCTTTTAATACATTACCTTGGTGATGAAGCTTACAATAAACCCATTGAGGAAGAATGTAAATATTCACTCCAAAACACTTTTGTTAAAAAAAAAAATAAAAACAGCTTTCCAACTTAGGCCGGGCAGAATGGCTCCCACAAAGAAGGGTGGCAAGAAGAAGAAGGGCCGTGGGCACTCAAAGAAATCCGGAAATTTGCCATGAAGGAGCTGGGACTCCAGATGTGCACACTGATACCAGGCTCAACATAGCTGTCTGGGCCAAAGGAATAAGGAACGTCCCATATCGAATCCATGTGCGGTTGTTCAGAAAACGAAACGAGGGGATGAAGATTCACCCAACAAGCTCTACACTCTGGTGACCTATGTACCTGTTACCACTTTCAAAAATCTACCAACAGTCAATGGGGATGAGAACTAACTGCTGATTTCCAAATCAAGTTATAAAACAAACCAAAAAAATCATGGTCCCCAAAACAGGGCAGCCATACAGAGGCCTGCAGACCTGTGCGTGGTGCACTTGCAGGACTCCCACTTAAATATGCCCTAATGTGAACAGTGGCCTCTGAGACCGCTGAGGATGGTGGCTTGCAAAAATAAATCCTCCAGGACTGCCTTCTGACAGAGAGCAGAGCCAGAAAGAACGAGAAGTAACCACAGAGATCTCTGAAGTGCTCAGGCCCTGCCCAGGCTGGAATGGGTGACATGCTGTCACATGAAGATATTTAACTAGAGAGTAGCTCTTTCCACAGTTGGCTGGAACAAGGGCTACAGATGGATATTCAAAACCATGGAAGGAACATGCTTTGTGCTGGAGCTGTGGAGTGGCTGGGTTGAAAGTACACAGGGCACTGGGGTCTCTGTTTCTGTAGTGTGAAGGCGAGCTATTGGGTGAGAAAAGCACATGGAGCACTTGCACTTGTACAGGCTGCTGAGCAGTCAACGCTGGCTCCCCTCCCTTCTCTGACCTTGTCATGGGCGTCAGGACTCTCATGGGCCCTGTGTTAAAGGCTTCCAGGTGAGGCAAAGACCCCAATCCCAACCTCAGTGTAACATCAGTTGAAACTTGCCAGTTGGCATTTTCCCAGGATTCATGTCTTTTTTTTTTTATTTCGTTTTCTTTTATACAGTCAATCACATTTTTAGCTTACAATGTGAATATTTTAGCATGTGAACATTTCTCCCTAGTCCAGTTGACTAAACTATAAAATATCTTTAACAGAAATTGGCACGTTTCTTTGTCCCATTAATGCTTTTCCTCCCCATTTTTCTTCTAATTGTTCTTCTTCAAACCCTACTCTTTCACACACACCATATCTGTATTTACAGTCTTTCCAGCAGGGTTTGCTTCCATCTTTGGTGAAACCAGCTAGGAACCATCAGGTGAACAACAAGGACTTCTCCTTTCCTTTAGGAATGAGATCACCTGGGCTAATTTCATGACTCCAGAGCAAGCACTGTGGATTTACGGAGTTCTCAAGAGTCCATCAACAGCTTTCTGCTGCCACCAGAAGAAGCTGCATTGACACCTGTGAGAATAGCTGGGTTTAGTTTCTATTTTAAGACATCTTGGGAATAGAAGAAGACAAATGAGTATTTACTGACCACCTTCTGTATAAAATTAGCTCTGCCTAAACTCGCCTTCCCATAGCTTTAGAAGTCAATTGTCTAAAGAGCAATCCTCCATCATTTCTTCTTAAATTAAATACCCTAAACCTTACCATCCTCTCTCTGTTTAGGAACAATTATTGGAATTCAAATTTACACATCAATTTCATTACAGAGAACAAGTTAAAATAAAAAGTGAACTTCAAAGATAAGTGGGGAGTTTGGCTGTTTGTGGCAGAGACATGGTTATATAGAATGTCAGATTTATGTCAAGGGTCTGAGGTAACAGAGCCTCAAGGTACCAATTGCTGTTTGCTTTTCCACAGAATGGATTTTATGCCCATTACTCGTTGCTACCCAGAGAATAATAACAAAGAGCTAGGAATTGCCCTAGCCACAGCCAGGTCTCCAAATGCATCTTCCTCTGGGTGTCCAAGGTCTCTGGACTCTGGGCTGCCATTGCCCCATATTGTACATTAGCCAAGTTACTAATGGCTCACCACGCTCATCCTTTCACTGGTTCATTGCAGCGATATTAATGAGACTGTTTACGCTTGGAGGACCCCATGTTGAGCATCCTGTCCTTTCATAGCTCATTTTCCACATGCACAAGCATGAGCGGCCCCACCCAGTGAGACAACAGTTCGGGAAAGGAGCAAGACCCAAGTGTTACGTAGGGATGGGGGGGGGGCATGCTCACTACCCTGGAGGTTAGGGAATGCTTCCAAGGAGGTCACGTCTGAACCGCCATATAGAGGGAAAGTGTCCATGTATGAAAGGTGGAATGAGGCATCTAGGTGGGCAAGAGCACCACGAGAAAAGGTGGGAGGTGTCAGATCCTCCAGGAGCTCAGTGCACTGGGGCCAAGGCATATGTCTGGAGAGCAGGAGAGAACAGAGCAGAAGGCCTCAGGGTTCCACTCTTCAGCTTTGGTTACTTTGCCCTTATTCCTGAGATTGAAAGACACCTGACCACAATGGGAAGGAAGACTAGTCTGGGAGACAGAGAAGAGTGCATCCCTGGGAGCCTGTGGCAGCTGAAAAGACTGCCAGAGTGAGGAGCCTTGCTTTGCTTGAGAGAAGTTGGCTCAAAGGTGCAGCTTCTGAGCACTAACATTGAACAGTCTGAAGTGCATTTTGTGGTAGTCAACAATAACAAAAAACCCTTGAAGCAGGAGTGTAATGCCTGGACTATTATAAAGCAGAAAAATAGTTTTTTCTCTGAAGAGTAAAAGGAAAATAGAATTTTATCTTTCTGGATCATTTTACATTGAGACCTGTACTAAGGAATGATTCCTGTTCAGTGTCTACATTTTTGATTAATGGGATCATATTCATCAAATCTGGCAAGGTATGAATATAGGCTTTACTGGGCTTCTTATAGGGAAAAAGCAAGTTGCATACAGGAAAGTGCCCATCAGCGGCCCTCTCCTTTCCTTCTCCCAGTTTGTCTCCCTGTCCTTTGTGGTCAGGGTGTACTTCCATCCAAGGACCAAGGGCAGCGTAACCAATGCTGAAGAAGAAAGCTCTGCCCTCCATTACGTGCTATCTGCACATAGTACAGAACCACAAGAGAGCCCTCTCTGCTCTCCCTTTCTTCCTTTCTGCTACTTCTTTCCTTGATTGTTTTGATGGCTAAGGGAGATATCAATCTAGCTTGGCTCTTCACACGCGAGCTGTTGAATTTATATCTACCAAAATCCATGCATTGAAATAACAGCAACAGACTCTTTCCAATTTTTCAGCTCATTTTCACCCTTGGATTGTTGACGGTCAGCTCTCCTAACTGAAATGTGTTCCCTGGCCGCACCTCCCCTCCTGGTCACACACGGAGCCCTTGTTTGCGGTGAGAACTGCTTCCTGTCTATTACTGAGAGGGATGATGCAATGTTGTAGAAAACATGCTCAGGCTATCTCCTTTGGAAATAGGAGCAGGGGCCTGTGGTAGTGAACCTCCAGAGACCCGAGAACTCAGTACGTAATCACAGAGTTTTGACTTGTGCTCCAACTTTTCTTTGTATCTCTATGTAGTCCTGTAGTTTAGGATTGTTTGATTATCTAAGGCTTAGAACTTGTGGGACACAGATAAGGTTTATTGTCTGTTGATGAGGATGTGTATGGTAGTCTCAACTGGGCTGGACTGAGGTGTATATCATGCTGGGTAAAGTCTCTTCATAATCTAAATGATGTATGTATTAATGTATTAATAATAATAAAAAATTAAAAAATATTAACAATAATAATAATAATAATAAAGAACTTGGTAAGAGAACTAAATGCTATGCAGAGAATTGGAAGCGTTGACCAAAGGGCTTATACTTTCAAGATATTACCTAATTAAACACAGGGGTTCAAGAACCTCAGGAGAAAAATGGGTGTTTCAAATGGATCAATTCTAACCACTTGGAATTCTTTTGAGAAAACCATTGCCATGCCATTGTCATAGTTTTTTTCTTTGTTTCTTTAACTTACCAAGGGTCACATGCACTTGCCAGAGAGAGAGAGAGAAAAAAAAAAGAAAATGAGAGATCACTCCCCCAACAGGATGGTCACAGCACAACCCTCCTCCATTTCTCCCATCTTTCAGGATTTTGGGTACTCACATGCACATGCCCAATGAGCTTTTCGAGCAGCAGAGTCTGGAACTTGAGCCATGTGTGGTTTGGCTATGTGGAATCCAGTCACCTTAACCACCAGGCCACAGACTGTCCCAACTATCGTTGTTAATGGCATAGATCTGATTGTGCCATGGTTTTGTACACAAACCCTTCAGTCATTCATGGCCCTCAACATACAGTTCTAAAGCTGTCTTTGTGAATAATTAAAACTCATGCAGAGAGAGCTCTCGAGTGCCCCTATGACATATGAGTTAGGTAGCATTTAATCTGCTGCTTACCTTTCTCTGGGTCTCGAAGATCTCCATGTAAAGCTGAAGCTAGGTGACTCCTAGAGACAGGTTTCTGAAGAGGAGCTTTATCTACCTGTTGTCATGGATGTTGTCTCTGTGGTCAGCTCATGAGGAAGATCTATGAGGAACCCAGTACTCCATACAGCTGGTGTGGGTCCTTACTGCTCCCAGGAGCTGGAGCTCAGACCCATGTACTCCCTCACTCAAGCTCTGCTCCGAGCAAGACCGGCCAGCCAGCTTGTTACCAGGACCCTGTTTCCTAACCTCTGGTCTGTTACCCCAAACGTCTATTTTGACCTCTTTTCACACCATTTTGAATTGAAGAGTAATAAATTATGAGCAGAGAAGTCAAAACAGTCATTTGGGTTCTTGTTTTCCAAATATATCACTCAAAAGAAAAGACAGAATACTGGGCTAGAGGTGCATTGCGAACTTGAGCCCCACGCCCATTCCACGATGGATATCAGGGAGGAACGAAGGAGACACAGCCACTGTTTAAGAACAGAGAGGGCAGTGGACCAGCACAAGAATTGGAAGAAATGGAATATTGTCTCGTTAGTTGGTGAACCCCCTGGAGGGAAGCAGTCTATCTCACCAGTAGCTTCCAGAGAGGTTGTAGATGTCGGGGGTGCCCAAGATCATTGTGATATGATCTGAAAGCATTAGGAATTCTATTTATTTTTTTTTTAAGTTTTAATTTCATTTTCTTTTATACTTTCAATCACGTTATTTAGCTTTCAAAGTGAATATTCCAACATGTGAACATTTCTCCCTAGTCCAGTTGATAAAACTATAAAATTATTTTCAACAGATAATACCACATTTATTTGTACCATTACTGCTTTGCCTCTCTATTTTTCTTCTAAATGTCCTTCCTCAGACTCTACTCTTTCACACGCACTATATCTGGTATTCACATAAATTTACTGTGTTTCCATATCCTTTAGTCAATTGATTTCAGTCATAAAGTGTGAACACTTGGTGTATCTTAAGTGGGGACATACAATGTCTCTCCTTCATAGCCTGGCATGATCCAGCAACCCCACTCCTTGGTATCTACCCAAAGGAATTCTATTTCTATTTTTTTTTTCAAAAAAGGAAAAGAATGAAGTTTTACTAATATTTAAAATAGATGAACTCTGATGTCTATTTGGTTCACATGTCAGATGATCCTACCACAAGCTTATCAGATGAAATGTCAGGGTCCACAATAGGAGGGAGTTGACCACAATGCCTACATGTCAGTCAGTCAGAGGGGTTGACCACAATGCCTTCATGCCAGTCAGTCAGAGAGGTTGACTGCAGTGCCTACATGCCAGTCGGTTGGAGGGGATTGACTGCAGTGCCTACACACCAGTCAATTGGAGGGTATTGGCCACAGTGCCTGCATGCCAGACAGTCGGAGGGGTTGACCACAGTGCCTGCATGCCAGTTGGTTGGAGGTGATTGACTGCAGTGCCTACACACCAGTCAATTGGAGGGGTTGACCACAGTGCCTGCATGCCTGTCGGTTGGAGGGGTTGACCACAGTGCCTGCATGCCAGACAGTCGGAGAGGTTGACCACAGTGCCTGCATGCCAGTCAGTTGGAGGGGTTGACCACAGTTCCTGCATGCCAGTCGCTTCTGGCACATTGTGATTTTCTGCAGTTTCTGTGTGTCTGCTTAATAGATTTATCACTCACCTAGTTTTAACTAAACCAGCTTTCCCATAATGGCTTTTAAAGCCTCTGCAAAGAAACTGAACATTGAAGTAGCATGTAGAATATAAGCAAAAGAAAATGGCTGTAAAGTGGCAGTGCAGTTGCAGATAGCTCCGTGCACAGACAGGCTCCTTGTTATCCAAACCAAGGAGTAAAACATGGTGATACGGAAGATCTGGAGGGAGTCAGCCAAAAAGAAAATCGCAATCACTCTGAAGTCAATTTAAAATATCTTTAAAGAGAATATGATCTGTGGGAGCTTTGCTCTAAGTCTATATTTTGCCTTAGGTATTAGCTAATGATGGCTCAGAGCAAATGATATATGTTTAAAATGGTTTATTCTATCTTAACTTAGCCTTTTAAAATGTACATTTCTATGGATATTTTGTAATAGCCATAATGTGCTAACAGAAATATGTTAGACAGGTATATATATTAAGTTAAAATACACAAATGCATATGTTGGAAGAAAATGCTCACATAATTTTACTGATGGAGAGCATTATCAACATGTTTTTGGCCTTTTCTCTAGAAAATTATGACAATCAGAAGAAAACGATCCCAAAGTCCCTGAACGTTAACTCTTATTTTCCCAGCACTCCAGCCACCTGCCATTGGGGTTGGCGTTTTGTCATGAAATGGTGATGGAGAGCACTTCAATCATTCGTCTCATAACATATCACGAAAGCACAGGTTCACAACTGGGAGAAGTCCTGTGCGTGGAGAATGTGGGCTGTGACGCAGTTCTGGTGCACTGGGTTGTGTCTGGCACAGGACTTCACCACCCCTTGCCGAGGGCAAGGCTGCTCCCTACCTCTGCTAAGTGAAGTCCTAAAGATGTATTTTCAAGACATGTTCCCTTGTCTGGAGACTATTCCAGTTGGGAGAAGAGGCAGTAATGAGCTTGCTGTGGCTGAGAGGAAAGAACTGCGGCTACAACAATGGAACTAGAGCAAGGAGTTTGTTAGACTCATTAGATTTCACCAGGAGAGACTTGAATCATAGAATGCTTTGCAACAATATTAGTTCAATGTGCTAGTTCCACCACAAAGGCCAGTGAAAAGCTAGATATTCTTGAGAGAAGTGTAAACAAGAACCTAAGAACCTCTCTGCCATTTAACTCATTATAAATTCAGCACATCTTTGGATACCTGCTGTATGTCTGTGTGTTGTAAGTAAGGCCTGCTTACTGATTTAAAATAGATCCAGATGTTTGTCAGTTATACCTCATAAATCTGAAAAAAAAAAAGATGTAGAGAGTTAGAAAATTCCAGGAAAATAGCAACTAGCATAATCATTAAAAACTACTCAAGTGGAGCTTTCCAACTTAGGCTGGGCAGAATGCTCCCACCAAAAAGGGTGACGAGAAGGGCTGCTGTGCCATCAGTGGTGCCCAGGGTATACCATCAACATTCACAAGCATCCCTGGCATGGACTTCAAGAAACGTGCCCTGGGGCACTGAAAGAAATCTGGAAATTTGCCATGAAGGAGGTAGGACTCCAGATGTGCACACTGATACCAGGCTCAACACAGCTGTCTGGGCCAAAGGAATAAGGAACTTCCAGGGTTGTATCCATGTGTGGTTGTCCAGAAAATGTAATGAGGATGAAGACACACCCAACAAGCTCTACACTCTGGTGATCTATGTACCTGTTACCACTTTCAAAAATTATGGATTTGCCATGAAGGAGGTAGGACTCCAGATGTGCACACTGATACCAGGCTCAACACAGCTGTCTGGGCCAAAGGAATAAGGAACTTCCAGGGTTGTATCCATGTGTGGTTGTCCAGAAAATGTAATGAGGATGAAGACACACCCAACAAGCTCTACACTCTGGTGATCTATGTACCTGTTACCACTTTCAAAAATTATGGACAGTCAATGTATATATAAACTGAGTAGAAATAGAATATAAATAATATTTTATCTTTTCTTTGGTTTTGTTTTCTCCAAAACAAAACCAAAACCAACTGTGGCTGTGTCTCCCGAAGCCATCCCTCTCCACCCCATCTAGCACAACCATCTAGCACAATCCCCTTTTCAGGTGCATTAGGTCAGGATGATGGGAAGTACTGCAAGACCCCAGGCACGAAAGTTTTTCATGTAGGAAACTAATACCACTGTGCAAACCATGGGAGTGAGAGGAAATGGCCCTAATAGTTCCTAGGAAATTTGTGTGTGACATGGTAATCAAAACCCTCCTCCCATTCCCTTAGCAGCACACAGCATCTAAATGTGTAATTTGTTTTCCCATGTCCCAGCTAACCTCCACAAACTGCTAAAGCCAACACATCTGCCTACGCCTGCCATGAAAACTGTCATGTGCCTTCTGCTTCTCCTCCACCTTCCACTTCTCCCATGAGTGCCTCTCACTGCCAGAACCTAGAGCAGAAGGCCCCTGGCCGGGAAGTGCAGCTCCTAGGCTTGAAGTCTTCATGATACAGGAGAGAACACAGAGGAAGTGAGTGGGGTTGATTCCCACCAATGACCTAGCGAAGTTCGCCTGCTCGTTGGCAGTAACTAACCTCTTTCTGCTCCACTGGTATTCCTAAAGGTGTCTCAGTGCCGGGTCACTTAGTATGCAGAATTAGGGCCTTCGGTAGATGCTGTATTGCTATTAAGTTACTGTAAGCTGATACCACATTTATAATTGAGTTAAAGTACAAAAAGAAAATGGTCCCCTCTCTCACTCTGGGGAAAGTGTCACAGCATCCCAGATTTCGATTGCTCTGCTCCAGCAATAATCCACTCTGCACATACTCCCTTGCTGTCCTTCCTAGCATTATTTTGGTCTCTATTACCAAAATTACACCACTGAACTCTGGGCGGGTCAGCAGCTCTCATCCACAAGGAATACACCTCTGCCACTTGACCACAGGTAAACTTTGACTCACAGACTGGCCCCTAGCACAGTGGTTAAGCATGATGCATTGGGAACCAGGCCCATATGGTTTACCACAGTTTGAATCCTGGCCCTAGCGGCTTGAAAAATAAAACAAGGGGATGGTGTGTATATTTGCTCAGAATCCTGACAGGTAGGAGAATTGGAGGAACAATGATTGCAGCATGACTGCATCCCATTGGGAAGAGCTTCCTTTCTCTCTCTCTCTCGCTCTCTCTCTCTGGTGAGTGTGTGTGCTCTCTGGCAAAAAGAAAAAAAAGAAGACAGGTTTTACACTCATATTTTTAGAGTGAAAAACCAGGAATTACATTCTCGCATATTTGATTTACTCTTTCGGTACTTCCCTGGGAACTTAGGACATCTTTCTTTACAACTGAGGATTCTATGGAAAAACAAACAAACAAACAAACAAACAAAAAGAAACGCCCGTGTGAATTCCCAAACTACCGATCCTGGACAAAAGGTGTTTAGCAAGACTTATTACCAAAGGAGCTATGTTTCTTCTTCTTGTCTATTTTAGTGTCTGGAGTTAAGAGAAAGTTTTTGTTTCCTTTGTCAAAGGTTTCAATTGTTGAAGAGTCCCAGGCTCAGGGCAGGTCTTCATCTTCAACTGCTGCTCTAGCCCTTCCTCATAAGAGTGCTAAATACTGAGTCCCAGTCCTGGCATGGGACATAGCGCAGTCTGGTGCATTCAGGCTCAACGGATCTGAGCCATGGTGTGCAGAGCTTTGCTGTCCTGTGCATCTCAACAAGGAGACCTGCACTGATGCTTTGAAGAAGGAACCTAAACCAAAAGCAAAACCAACCAAACAAAAACAATGCTGAAGGTATTTATTTAAGTTTATGGTTACAGAAGTTATGCTTTAAGACTTGTCAGTCAAGGCTGAAGTCAGAACTTGAGGTGTAAACAGTGCTGGTCAGCTGAGCCCTTTCTCTGCATCCCTGGTAGTCCTGAAGGCTGCAAAGCCCCCGGCAGCCAGGTGGAGAGCTCTCCTGGCAGCAGCCTCATGGTGTTCTCCACATGAGCCACTGTAGATGGCCGGCACCGGAGATCCACGGGCAGGAATCCTGCTGTGGATTATCTCGTTTTGCTTCTGTAAGTCTCTTTTCACAGAGCGCTGAAGTGTGATATTGATCCAGGAGGCACTGGTCACCCTGACATTTCCTTCCATGAAGTTAAAGAATAAGAGAGAATTTCAATGAATTGAACGAACTCTAGATGCTTCATCTTGCACTGACATTTTGATTTTTAAGGAAATGCATTTCCTAACTATATCCTCAGATAGATAACTCCATTGTTCTATTCATTTGTTGGAGCTGTAGAAAAAATAATCAGACTTGCCAGGAGGCTCAGGTCTCAGATTTTGCAGCTTGTCATAATTCACACAAGGGTTTCCATGAAGCTGCTGGAAGAATAAGATGGGGATCTCTAAGAGAGAAGAACAAACCAGGAATGGGCAAAGCTAAGCCCCCTTGGTACTCGCCTACTTGTTATTATTAAATCCCAGTACAGTAGTCAGTAGACTGAACTGAAATGTCTAAACTGGTGTCTAGAAAGCCATAATATTACACTCTAAAACATGGTCCTAGAACCTGCATAACAGTATACTTATTCACCCAAGGAGGATTTTCAGGAGGCTATACTGTCACATCTAAAGTGGCAGTCAGTATGCCGATTTCTTTCTCAAACTGTCAAGGCAGCAGTGAGACCAGACCATGAGACTACACTATAAAATAAAAACTTAAGATTGTAATAGCATTATAATATACTGGGCAGGTTCATGAACCACATGGTCATTTCAGAGGTGTAAACCAAAGGTGTAATGGTCAAGACATTACTCAGAGGCTATACACTATAGTGTGTTGGGACCAAAAATCCCATTTTTCAAAAATTTGATAGGAAGGCTGGTTTTAGCACTCTAGGATCAGAAGACATCACCCTGTGAGTCTTCGGGTTTGTGGACAAAGCAAGGATCTGTGAAGGTCATGGGTGGAACCACTTTATAGTCTAAGGGAAGGTTTGTTTGAGTTGAAGCATCATCCTGTTTGGTATTTACAGAGTCTGAAAGCACTGGCCTGGAAGGGACAAGCAAGGACTGACAGAGTTACCATGTGGCAGCCTCAAGTTTAGACTTTAGATTCAGAAAAGTTCCATCTTCTGTCACATAGTAGCTGTGCAACTTTACCCAAGTTATTTCACCTTTCTGAACCTCAGTTTTCTCACTTGTAACTGGGTATACTTTTAGAATGTTATCTTCCAGAATTTAAATGGAAAGATCAGACCACAACAGAAGATAGATTAAGTATAGGAGACTGAACAGGTGAAATAGAATCTTATGACTTTTGACTAAAACATTACTGATTTTCTTCTATGCTTTGTTTTCCAGATTTAATGATTATTGTTTTGTTTTGGGCTGCCGATAGGTTCAGGGACTTACTATTTAAA
>NW_006159718.1:1296251-1314252 GCF_000334495.1 Tupaia belangeri chinensis
CCTGGTTTTAAGTTTTTTTTTTTTTTTCCAGAGAGATTTCTGCTATAGGGTGCATGCGCTCGTCAGAAAGACAGAGATAGACAGAGAGACAGAAAGCAAGAAATCACCCCCTAGGGGGAATGGCCACGCCTCGATCCCATCTCCTCCATTATCCTCTTGGCATCTCGGGGTCTGGGATTCGAATCACGGTCGACTACATGGGAGTCCAGTGACAGTCATTATGCCAACTGCTGGTCCCATGGCTTTAAGTTTTAAGCAAAACTCTCTTAGCATTTTTTTAAAAAAATTGATTAAAGCTAAAACTGCTTTCCTTGAAATTAAAAAAATATATTAAAAATACTATTTAATGACTGCAGTAAGCTATATAGCATCAACTAGGTGGTACTTTATAATATATTCATTCTACTCAGAGCTTCACACCTAAAGTCAGATATGCGTTCACAGATATGTATATATCAACTGAACTTACTGTTGAAAGTAGTTATATTAATTAAGATATTTTATGAATCAATAAAATGTGTGTGTGTGTGTGGGAGAGGAATGGAAAACAACTGTAGATACTATATATATATATATATAAAGAAATGGAAAATTACTTGTCGATGACAACATGTATGATTGAGCCACTATGCAGTGTATTCTGGATTAGAAATCACACTTTGTCTGCTGTGATGATGCTCAGTGAATGAATGTAGTGAATGAACGTAAAATAAATGTTTAAAATCCAAAAAATGGAATGTATCCCTAAGTGTTATAAAATATGAATAGGAGTCCTTTGTAGACTGCTTAATTTTAGTTCCTTTCGTAAATAAGCACAGAATAATTGTTGATCACACTCATCCTCCCACCCTTGCTGCTAAGCATCGTACAGAGGGAGCTTCATGGTCCTGGGGAAACCATCCTTAGCAACTTTTCCAGATCATTTTGGAAGGCATAGAAGATGAGGTTAAATTTATATTGAAGGAAATAAAAGACCTATACACTGTAGCAGGGCTTTGTCAAATGAGGTTGGCACTCAGACTAGCCCAGTTCCAGCAATATGACTGGATAGGGAAGCTGATATCTGCAGGCCACCTTAGTGGTCCACAGCTTTTCACAGCATGGTCATTAAGCAAGGCAATGATGGTAGCTGGCTGCCCATCCTGGTCAGGATTTGTTCTGGAGCTGAGGGCAGCAGACATCCTGGAGTAGGTATTGTAGAATTGATGGTTGAGATCTGGGCCTGTTCTCTCAGCTCTAATATCCTTTTTCACTGAAGAGTGATAGAACGTACAGCAGGGAGGCATGGTCCCAAAGCCTTCATGAGAAATCACAAGCATTTTAACCAAACAGGGCAGATGTAGATCAGTAACTAAGTGTTTTCTATTTGCTATTAGATATTGTTCAAATGTATTGGAAGATATTTTCTTTTCCTAATCCTAAATTATATTATTAATAATACTCACTAAAATTTTTTGAGTGTATATCATATACCATTCATTTGTATTACATAAAGAAATATGCAGAGAAGATAGATAAATCACTAAAGCTCATATAGCTGGTCATAAACAAATTGCTAAAGGTCACTGTCATAATCTATTATTGCATTGTTTACAGAAATACCTGAGATGAAGTGAATTTATAAAGAAATAGAGGTTTATTTAGCTCACAATTTAGAAGTTCAGGATCTAGGAATCAACTTCTGGAGAGGCTACAATGCAGTAGTGGGCAGGATCTTGAGCAGACTAGTGCTCTATGTTTTGTTGTTGTTGTTCTGGTCTGTCATATTCTTGTGGCTCTGCCTACCTCATTTCCTGTCTTTATATTATTCACACTATTATTCAATAGGGACCCTACCATCACACCAAATGACATCACACGAAAAAGCACCTCTGCCCTCAACACCACACCAAACATTCTCCTACCTCCCAATATGTGAAAGGGTTAAGTGTTCCCTTAATACCTTTATAATACAACTAAGTCCCAACACATGGACTTTTGGGCCTATCCAGTCGCTACTCTCTAAATTTCAAAACATGAACTTTTGAGGACAAATCATTATCTAAACCAAAACACTCACACAGAAAGTAAATATCAGAGCAAACATTAAAACTGAGATGGCTCAATAATTGCAAGGCTTCAGTGTTTAGATTTAGGGAATGATTGAGCATTGTAGTTGTAGACAAGTGGAACTACTCCTTATCTTTTGTTTCTATTTCAGAAGAAAAAAAATATTTTTCAGAAGAGCAACAGAGCTGGGTTTCTACTCTTGGTGTATCACTTTATATCTGTGTCACTTCGGGCAAGTGATTTCATTTCTCTAAGCCTCATTGTCCTCATCTCTAAACTGGGAAAATAATACTGAGTTCTTTGAGGCAAGTGTTAAACAATGCAAGATACAAAAAGTCTTAGTATAGAATAGATGCTAATTTATGACGATTTCTAGTTTTTTTTTTTGTTATATTACATTCTGCTCCAAAAAGTAATCTATCATTTTGAATATCTCCAGCTACTGGGACCTCACTGATTTCATGGAACTCTTACTCTGGCCCATTACAGAACAACACTGACAGTTAGAGATAGATTTTTTATAATGAGATGCTTGCTTGAGGTCAGTTTTCTGCATTGACATAGGATGAATCTAATCCCCATTTTACATCCCTGTTTTTTTTTCATATTATGAAGTTAATGATCATGGCCTCTTAAGTTTTGTATTCTCCAGATTAAACACTTATAATTACTTCTTGTCTTAGGGGAGAAGCTTATGACATCTTTCATCAGACTACTTATCTCTTGATAGTGGTGTTTGTAAATTACTCTTTTGAATATTTTTACTTCCTAAGAAGTGTAAGCTCACTATATAGAAAAGTAAAAATATACAGACATAACAAAATGAAGAAAACAAGCATTTCTGAAGCACTGTTTGCTTTCCCAAAGTCCCTCCTGGGATCTCCACTTTCTTGTTATTATAAATCACCTGAAGTCTACTATGGGACATGCCTCTGCTACCATCTCCATAGAATAGTCCTCCTGGCCTGGTATTAGGTGACAAATACAAATCTCCTTGCGTTATCCATTAGAAATAATTGAAAATAGATGAAGAAAGTAGTGCTCAACCCTCTGCAGATGTAGAAACCTCATTAATCTGCCTCACTTGGTCTTACTATTAACTCAAATTACAAATTCTCTGCACTTCCATAATATTTGTACAAAGGAAGACTGGTATACCTGCATATCACAAGGATTAGATGTGGCCAAAAATGAGATCCACTCTCCATATCTTGGGACATGGCTCTTACAACCTTTTCTGTAAAGCCAAGTAATTAGATAGGTCTTCCAGTTGGTATTTCTCAAGTCAATCTTCTCTCTAGAATTTCTTATTGGTGTTCTGAAAATTGCCTTATTGAAGTAAAAAGTCATTCCTTCCTTAATTGTCTCAGTGCTTAAAATTCCAAGTTTAATAATACAGCTCTCAATAGCCAGTTTTTTTATGGCTTAAAATACCTAGACTATCATGGATGTTTATAAATATCTACTGAATGTCCACACTCTATGGCTGAAACTGAATGATTAAAGGATATATAAACATAGTAAATGGTTATGAACACCAGATACTGTGTGGTGGGTGAAGGAGTAGAGTATGAAGAAGGATATTAAGGGGAAAAATAGAGAGGCAAGTCATTTATGGGACAAAGAAATGGGTTATTATCTATTGAAGATAACTTTATATTATTGTTAACTGGACTGGTGAGAAATGTACACATGTTTGAATATTCACTTTGCAAGCTAAGTAACATGTGATTGAATGTATAAAAGAAATTGAAATAAAAAAAAATTAAAGGAAACAAAACTTATCTGGACAGTCCAGAAAGGTGGAACCTTCAAATGCAGAAGCCATTTTTCATATTTTATCCCTGAAATGTAGTCATAATTCTACAATTTCAGTCCACAAAATTTAACAGGAAAATGTATATGGTCTCTATTAGTGTCTTTACTTTGGTCCACACACACATACACACCTACACATACATACACAATAACCAACTCAGGAGAATTTTTTTCTGAGATCTAGCTTTGCTTATTTTTCTTAAGACTGAATTATCTCTTGTTATTTCCAAACTTGAATATTTCTTTTCGATGACATAAACATTTCTTTTATTAATTGATAATGGTCTTTTTTTTTTTTTGAGAGGTTTTTGCTATAAGGCATGTGCACTTGCCAGACAGACAGAGAGAGACAGACAGACAGAAAGTGAGAAATCATCCCCCAGGGGGGATGGCCACGCCACAATCCCTTCTCCATACTCCTCTCAGGATCTTGGGCACGCACGCACATGCGCCCGGAGTGAGTTTCAAACCACCGGGTCCAGGACGCGAACCATGGTCGACTACGTGGGAGTCCAGCAACATAGCCACTCGGCTAACTGCTGGCCCCTTGATAATGGTCTTGATATGAAGTTGAGTTCATAACAAAAATCCAAATTTGCAGCTGACACATGAGGCAGTCCTTCCACCCCCTGTACAAGTAAGCTCCCAGTATTTGAAGGCTCCACAGTTTACAATGAAAATTGATAAAGAACTAATGGTAATATCTTTAAAAAGAATCATTCAAAAGCTCTTGGTATTTAGAACTAGATTCCAAGTCATGAGATAGCACTTTGAACCTGGACTTTCTGTTTGATTTTTCTTGACAAAGTGTTTGGAAGTGAAGAAGAATTTAGAACCACTCTGAGATACTCACCTACCTCTATAGTATAAACACAGCTTGCAGCTGGACTGTAAGTTCCTCAAAGGCAGGAGTTTTTGTACTGTTCATCATCGTATCTCTAGGTCATGAAACTCAGTGGGTGCTCAGTATATGCCTGTTGAATAAATGAAGGATTGAATGAAGAGTCAAAGTTGAGTGACTAATTTGCTTTGTATCATCTCTATGTCTTTTTAAAAAGTAATTATTAGATTTTCCCAAATCTTTTTGTAACTTTAGTGTCGGCTCACTTGTGTGCTTAAGGGTTAAGTTTTAAAAACTTGCATCAGAAGTTGGGCCAGAGGTTATAAGCAACATATGGGAACATAGTCTTGAAACCAGCAAAGGGAAGCTGCAAAAGTGTGAATGAAATAAAGAGGTTCTGTGGGGAAGAAGTTACTCAGGAGACCAAATCCAAAGATCAAGGTTCATCCACAGATGAAATTTTAATCTTTGTTTTAAATAGGATGTTGATTTCTTTATATACAGGACATTTTTCAAAGTTGTCTTTGTTTCTTTAAGTAAAAACTGAGTGACAGAGTGAAGATTGTTGAAAGTAAGCTTCCTGAAATGTGAGAGCAATAAAAGGGTAAGAAGTCAGAAAGTTTCAAGTGAAAAGAAAGAATTAACTTCAGGAAGAATCACACTTGGGACCTTTTCTCAACTTGCTGACCCTACACCTGATCATACTGACTCCAAAAAGCATTTTTTGCTTTCTGAGTATTAAATCCAAAGTTTGCAAAGGTTTAACCCTCTAGGACCTGAGGAATAACACTGAACAAATACAACAGAAAAGAACGAGTGATGATTTCCTCAAATCTACATGGGCTACATTCAAAGAAAGTTTTTCTTTCATGAGGTTGTGATCTTAGGTGTTAACATGGGTCGTGAAAACTATCATATCTCAGGAGGTCCCATATCAGGCACAAGTACAGGTCCTTGATCTTGTTATCCAGGCATACCCCAAATGTTCATTCTCAGAACTCAAAATCTTGACATGGAATAGCATCTGGAGGATATTTTCTGAACTGAGCAGACACTGAAAAAAATAAGTTTTCCAGGAATTTTTTCCACTCTTATCATCCAATCTCATTGTTCTTTATTCTTACCCACTATTAAGAATCCTGTTGTATGCTCTTTTTGTGCTGATTGATTCCATACTGGCCTCCATGGGGCAAATAATGATATGATTCATTAGCAGAGATGGAAATGAGTGTGAGAAGTATTTCCATCCCAGGTAGAAGATAGAAATAAATATAAACAGTGCTTTCATCCTAGGCAAAAGACTTTATGGTCATTGTTATGGAAATTTCCTACACTTTTTTAGAGAAAAATGCTCATGTCTGTGGAGACCACCCTGTGTGATGATGGCCCATATTTGCTAGAGAACAACTTGAGTGACCTGGCACACTGGATCCTCAAGTACAGAAAACTGCAGTCTCCTATAACTTGTTTCCCAGAGAAGCAAGTTAAGTACCACTGGGTTAATGTGTCCTATGTCCTATGTAATAAATCTCACATGCTATGCTTTGTGTTTCCAAGTAAATTATTAACTTCCTTATTAAAGATGTTCTTTGTTGTGGAAAATCCTGCTGTTTTTATGTTCACCCTTTCCTGTCCACTGTACATTTACAGAATTTTCCATCATAAATATGTATGGTAAAGCTTGCTGAGGAAAGGTCACTTATTTACTTCAAAATACTATATTGTTTGTAATCTTATCTTCCATGCAATAAATACAGAGCATAAGTGAATACTGAATTCAAATCTCCAGTCCCACCTCTTTGCTAAATTTATTTAGACTACAAGTCTTTCAATACATGCAACACTCTACGTCTCTCAGAATGTGGCAAGTGGCGCCCGAACAGGGACCTTGAAAACATAGTAATCATGAATAATAGGTATACATATTCCAACAAGTGAGTCGTGACACTTGATGTAAGGATTTGTTTTAAAGGCTGGATAACAATGGGGCAGAACTCATCTGGTTTCATTCATTATGTTACCTTATTAAAATGTTTGCTGATGTAAGCAGGGGCTTCTATGGGGGATAGAATAGTTTAATGAATAATTGGAATGGATTCTAAAATACTGTCCCTGGTTCCCTGAGGAAGGCATCCTCAATGTGGAAACTTGGGAGCTTATTGCTAAAACACTGCAAAAGGAGCATAAACAAGGCTCTCATATTCCTGTAAATGTATTTCCCATGCAGACATTGACAAAAATTATCTTAGAATCTTTAACAAAGGCAAACTTTCAGAATAAACAAATATGAGACTCCAATGCCTACAACATCCCTTTCTTTATCTCCTATACCAGCTACTCCCAGTCAATAGAGTGAAAAGAATAACTGTAAAAATTAAAATCCTACAACATTCATCTTTCCATTCAAACCTTTACCTCTGTACTCTAACCAAATAACAGGAAAATTCTAATTCAATAGAACTGGGCGATTTAATGTTGTTTTCTGTGATAGAACAAGACCCATGAGGGAATTTGCAGAGAGTTCATTAAGGATTTGATATGAAAACATTACATGGGCTTTGGGATAGAGTAAGAGAAAATGGAATCCAAGCTCCATTTACTATGACCATTCTAGAAGCCCCAGGTAATATATGGCTACCCCCTTAGGACTAGCATCTAATCTATAAAGCACGTCTAGCAGTTTTTTCGGGGGGGGGGGGGTTATAATTACAATGTAAGGCAGCCTTTGGCGATTTTGCACAAAAAATGATTAGACTTAATAAAAATACTAATATTCAACTTACATTTGAAATGCTAACAGGCTCAGGATCATTCACAGATTTAAATAAACAATTAAAATTGAAAGAAAAAAAACATTTCAATATATTCAAAATTATTTTAAAACGGTCTTTTTTCTAACAAAACCTGAGATTAAAGTAAAAATCTAAGATTAAACTCCAGAACTTCTTTAAAAGGAGACAAAGGAAAAAGGTATAAAACACTTTCCAAAAGATTATGAGACATTTTGTTGATGTGAGTGTGTGTGTGTGCTTATATATTATGTGTTATATGTCATGTGTCTATGTGATAAAAAACCTTAAGGCATTACATTCAATTTGGCTGATAAATTAGAGCACTCAGAGACCAGCAGATGGCATAATGGCTATGTTGCTGGACTCCCATGCAGTTGACCATGGTTCAAGTCCCAAACCTGGTGCCTTAAACTCATGCCGGGTGTGTGTGCATGCATGCCCAAGATCCTGATAGGAGAATGGAGAAGAGATTGGAGTGTGACCATTCCCCTGGGGAGTGATT
Organism: Tupaia belangeri chinensis; assembly: GCF_000334495.1. Classification (NCBI taxonomy): domain Eukaryota; kingdom Metazoa; phylum Chordata; class Mammalia; order Scandentia; family Tupaiidae; genus Tupaia; species Tupaia belangeri. The sequence continues at coordinate 1,304,254 of NW_006159718.1, forward strand.
TCTCACTTTTTGTCTCTCTATCTCTCTGTCTCTCTCTGTATTTCTGGTGAGCACATGTGCCTGATAACAAAAACTTCTCCAAAAAAAATAATAATTAGAGCACTCATACAAATTAATCTAAATATTTTTCAAGTTTAAATCTTTGCCAAATAGCTGGATTTAAATATGACTTTAAAAAAGATTTTAATGAGTAAAGATCTTCACAGTTTCCAACATATATTTTTTTCCAAGATTTTATTGGTCAGATGACATCATATTTGTTTCAATATGGTTGGTTTAATAAAATATCTGGTATTTACATGTTACGTGTTATATGTTACATAGTTGATATCTAACTAATAAGAAAAATAAATTAATGACTAACTTTTTGGTTTTTACCGGTAATCAAGATATAATGGTTAAAGAAATTTAAATTGTTATAATAGAGTATTTATGAGTAGTTTTCAGATAATTTGAGATCTTAAAGTTGTGCTTAATTAAAATGTTAAGGGATCATAAAATGTCTGTGTCATCTTTGAGTTAACATGCTTAGTTAAAATAAAATTTAAATATTTCTACTGACATTCTTTAAATTTTACAAAAATGAAAGATATTGGTGGGACCAGCAGTTGGTGTAATAGCTATGTCACTGGACTCCCACATAGTTGACCATGGTTCGAGTTCTGGACCTGGTGGCTTAAACTCACACTGGACGCATGTGCATGCGTGCCCAAAATCCCAAGAGGAGAATGGAGGAGAAGAGATTGCAGCATGGCCATCTTTCCTGGGGGATGATTTCTCACATTCTATCTCTGTCTCTCTCTTTCTGGTGAGCACACACACCCTATAGGAAAAACCTCTTTCTCAAAAAAAAAAAAAAAAAAAAAAGGAAAAAATTTGGGTAGATCTTTTTTAAAAAAAAAAAAAAAAAAAAAGGAAAGATATTGGGTTAGATCTATTGTTCCACATAGGGAAATTTTGTTAAGCAATTCTTGTTTGTTAATAAAATGCATGTTCATGAACTGCTGATTTATGCCAAAAGCTAAGGTTTCTGAGTCAACAGTTCTGGTTCTACATACAAGGTTATAAGCCTGATTTAAAGAGAGAGAGAGAGATGAACTTGGAAAGCCTTTTCAAAGATCATTCTACAAAACTCACTTGCCCTCTAGGTTATTATTCTCCAGTATCCCCTTGAAATGCTTAATTACCAAATGTCATGCTGTTGAGTCACTTCGCTATGTATATTGTCTGGAAACTTGTAGTTCTTGGCATCCCCCTACCATGAAAACTAAAACTGTCCCAGCTTACACTAGTACTCACTTTTTACATTTCTGCAATATTTGGGGTATTAAGCACGTTACCTGTATCCCCTATAATCCTCAAGGCCAAACAATTGTAGAATATATGAATCAAACCTTAAAACATCCATTGCAAAAACAAGAAGAGGTGATCACAGATACTCCTAGAAGCCAATTACATATGGCCTTGATAACCCTTAATTAATTTTTTACATTTATTGATCATGGATTGTTCCCTATTAAAACCTATTTCACTGCCATATCTGATCAATCAGAAACAACAAAATCCCTATCAGTACTGTGGAAACTTCTTGAATCAGACCTTTGAAAAGGACATGACAAATTGTTTACATAATGGAGAGGTTATGCATGTATCCAAGAATCAGATAACACTAATGTTCTCTGGGTTCCAGAAAAAAACATAAAACCCTATCATGAATCAAGACATAACCCAGGCCAAGAATAGACTGTTTCTCAAGGCAGTGGTGCAGTCAGTGATGACAGTGAGCATGCTGAGGACCCAGAAGGCATCTCACATGACTTGGGATCAAGTGAAGAAGACAAATGATGAAGCTCAATGGCAGTTACAAGACTTGAAACAACCACAAATTCCTACCAACCTGTTCCTCATGATGGTGGCTATTCTTAGCAGCTCAGGAGGACTAGTATCAGGAGAAAGTCATTGCATACATACCTCTCAGCCTTTCATTGCCCATGTTGTTATACAAAATGATGTCCCTTCCAATGTATTTAAATAACATGGCAAGACTACCACCCCCCACTATTGTCTAAAGGACCAAGAGTCCAGTTTAATTATAATTTCACTGTAGTCTCTTCTTACCCACCTCTATGTATCATGGAAAATTGCTCTTGCCACTCTTAACCCATTTAAGTATTTCCAAATACATGTTTTGTTTTGTTTTTCATTTTCTTAGTGCTGTAATTTTATTAACAATTCTCTATGTTTTGCTTTACACAGTCAAATCAAATGAAAAATAATTCTCAACAAGAACATCCACTCCCACAATTTGTTGTGCTCACTTTGGACCTAAAACAAAAAAGGGAAACATGTCAGCTCTTTCTGAGTGGAAGAGTAGCTAGTGTCCCCTTCCTTCCTGGGATCAGCTCTTCCCAGCAGACAATGCATACTGCTTTTCATAACAAAAGGTCAGACTAATGATGCCAAAGTTTCACAGACCTGGACTCTCCCAAGAAGCTGAATGTCCCGCTTTTTAAAGTTTAGATAGAGCCAAGGAAAATGCACAATACTAATAAAAAGAATTGACTTAGATAGGTAGCAAAAAGTTAAGGGATTTTAAAAAGATTTCTTGGGTTTTTCTTTTTTGAAAAAGATGGCAACCTTTAAAGTAAGTGTTACTTTAGTCGAGATCTAAGAGAACTCAGGATCTTCCTTTGATCTTTTGAGTTTGGAGCTTTGCATGACAAAACTCCTGTGTTAATTAGGGTTCTACTGAGAAATGGAGCCAAGAGAGAAAGAGGGAGAGAAAAAAGAGAATATGTGTTATAAAGAATTGTTTCACATGCTTATTGAGGTTGAAAAATACCTGCAGTCAAGGAGCTAGAGACTAAGGAAAGATGATGGTGTAAGTAGTTCAGTCTGAAAGTCAGAAAGTTCAAGACCCAAGAAGAACTGATGTTTTATTTGGAATGTGAAAGCAGGAAAAAACCCTGCTAGCCTAGCTCAAAGATGTTCATGTAAGAATCATTCCACTTAATCTGGAGTTAGCCTTTTTGTTCTATTTACATCTTCAGCTGATTGGATAAGGCTTATCCACATTAAAGTAGTTTTATCAACTGAACTATGGAGAAATGTTCACCTGTTGAAATATCCATTTTGTAAGCCAAATAATAATGTGATTGAATGTATTAAAGAAAATGAAATAATAAAAAAAGAGGACAATCTGAGACCAGTAGGTGATGTAATGGTTACACATCTGGACTCTCACAAGTCTACTGTGGTTTGAGTCCTGGACCTGGCAGCTTGAAACTCTCGCCCACTTGGGGAGGTGATTTCTCACTTTCTGTCTCTCTAGTTAGTATACACAACACCCTATGGCAAAAATCACTCTCTTAAAAAATGTAGACAATCTGCTCTCTTTATTTTTTTATTATTTCATTTTATTTTATACATTCAATCATGTTATTAACTTACAAAGTGAATATTCCAACATGTGTAGATTTCTCCCTAGTCCAGTTGATAATACTATAAGATTATCTTCAACAAGTAATACAACATTTTTTTTGTCCCATTAATGTTTTGCCTCTCTATTTTTCTTCTAAATGTCCTTCCTCAGGCTCTATTGTTTCATCCACACTATATCTGGTATTCACAACAATTTACTGTGTTTCTATATCCTTTAGTCTAACTATTTAAATACCAATGTTGTCCAAGAACACTCTCACAGAAATGTCCAGAATAATATTTGACCCCAAAACTGAGTAAGTGTGGCCCAGTCAAACTGACATGTAAAATTAAACCTCACAACCCTCCACCAAATATAATTTTTAACTTAAGAGTAAAAATATAGTGTTGAAGAAGAAGGAAGGGAGGAAGAAGGATATTATCCTCCTAGAAATATCTCAACAGAATCTCTTTATGCCAGATGTCCAAGAGGGAAAAATATGTAACTTTCTGATATATGATAGTGCACAAAACTGGCTGTTTGAATTATAAAGCAAGCCACTGTCACATCACTCAATTTAATGTAAAAATTAAATATAAAGTCATGAGAGAAACAGGAGCTGAACTAGAGCGCTGAGATGCTGAGTGCTATTTCATGAAGAGACTTATTACTGTCACATCAGGTTACATACTCCCCATCAACCCTACTCCAAAGAGTTTAGCCTTGCTCTGTCCCTGCTCAGGGGGTCTTTGAAATGCAGTATGCCAAGCTTTGTAGATACAGGACACATGGTGAAGTGTTAGTAAACCTTTTGAGGCAGCTGGGCCATTCACAGTCTGATTGGTGGTACAGCAAGTAGATTGAGACACAGGGGAGCTGATTACTCATTATGAGATATGAGTTGTTATGGTGATAGCAGGGAGAGGGAATTGGGAGGAGAATGGATGTTTTATTGCAGTTTGACAAAAAGCCTGATTCCTAGTCTCATTTAAGCTTGGCACACCACAGAGCTTGTTACTCTATGTTGGCAGGCTTAAACTAGGTGCCACTTTATCCTTGTTTCTGATAGTCAAAATGGCTATCTTTTTGTTTCTTCACTCCAAGGCCTCAAATGGACTTGAGAAGTGAAATGGTTACTGATGTTGGAGAAAAGTTTTTAAGGCAAAAATTCTGAAGGTAAAGTAATTCTAAAAATCTACCAGAGGTAATGGGCTAATGTACAAATTTCATAGTCAAAATACTTTATTATTTGGCAGATCAAAATATTTCTCATTCCTGAGGAACTTAACTTCCATTACCTTCTTTCTTATTTTCCATATATCACAAGTTTCACAATAAAGAGAAAAAATCAAATGGAACTAAATACTTGATATTAAATTGTTCTTGAGTAAGGAAGAGAGAGAAAGAGAGAGAAGTTTTTGATCTTACATGGGGTCGCCAGTATCAGCATTGTGACTTGAAATGGCAAATCGCACAGTGGAATAGTTATCAGCCTTGCAGGTGTGGTCCCTTGACAGCATAGCTGGTCTAGATATAGATGTGCATGTCAGAGTGTAGGAGGAAGGGAAAAGATACCAGAAGGCTCAGGCATAGGCCTTTGGGGATCTGAACCTGCATCATGGCCTTCTCCAGCTGCCCTCAGTCCCCACATTGTGTGTTATATATGACTGGGACAAGCACTCCTTCTACTACTCAAGATCCCACAGGCATCCTAAAAGAGACGAGAGATATTTCAAAATAAATCATCCCTTCTTGGTTTGGGTGACTTTCTTGAAAAAGATTTAAATGTGCAACAAATGTAGAAAAGGTTTTCAGTCATCTCTGTCTAAGATGGGTTTTCTTCTTCTGCAGAATTCTCACCATGAGGTTTCCCCAGAAATGGAGAAAACCCAGAAGGCAAAGAGAAAACACTTTGTTAAACCGCAAATGAGAATTTCCTAACTAGGACACAAAAAGCACAAATTGTAGAATGAATGTAATTTTGATAATACAATTAAATGTTGCTTATTAAGAAGTATACACACAACAATAATTCAAAAAACTACAAAATGGTATTTGTAATACATATAACACTTCCCCGCCCCACCAAAAAATGTAATAAGTAGAATAATGCACAATTCTACAAAATACAAAGAAACCAACTACCAGGGTAAATCAGCAAAGATGTAAACAGAAAATTTATTGAATAAATCTGAATAGCCATGAACAAATGCCTGGATGCATACAATCTACCAAGATTGATTCAGGAGGACATAGGAAACCTGAATGGACCCATAACAACCAGGAGATTGAATCGGTAATACAGAATCTCCCAACAAAGAAAAGTCCAGGTCCTGATGACTGCACTTCTGAATTCTGTAAAACTTTTTAAAGAAGAGTTAATCCCCATTCTACTCAAATTACTTCTGAAGATCCAAAAGGAAGGAAACCTCCAAAATTCATTTTATGAAGCCTCCATCATCTTCATTCCCCAAACAGATAAAGACATGGAAAAAAAAAAAAAAAAAGGAAAACTACAGACCAGTATCTCTGATGAAAATAGATGCAAAAATTCTCAACAAGATACTTGTGAATCATATCCAACAACACATAAAAAAGATTATTCATCATGACCAGCTAGGCTTTATCCCAGGAATGCAAAGGAGGTTCAACATATGCAGAACAGTATCTTTGGTGAATATAGATGCAAAAATCTTCAACAAGATACTTGTGAATTATATACAGCAACATATAAAAAAGATTATTCATCATGACCAGGTAGGCTTTATTCCAGGGATGCAAGTGTGGTTAAACATATGCAAGAACCATAATGCATAAACCATAATATACCATATTAAGAGAAAGAAAGATAAAAACCATATGATCATTTCAATAGATGCAGAGAAAGCATTAGACAAAATACAACATCCCTTCATGATTAAGACTGTTAGCAAGATTGGCATAGAAGGGTCATTTCTCAACACAATAAAAGCCATATATAAAAAACCTATAGCTTTAGTCATCCAGTTTTAGCCATAGGGTGTGGACACTTGGTATATACTAAGTGGAGACATACAATATCTCTCCTTCATAGCCTGGCTTGCTTCACTCAGCAGTAAATCTTCCATATTCATCCACTTTCTGTCAAAAACCAAGGTCTTGTTGCTTTTTTATGGTTGAGTAGTATTCCATAGAGTGTATGTGCAGCAAATGGTTGCGAGTGCCATATATAGTGTGGAAGGAGGGTGGGTGAAGGAGTAGAGTATGAGGAAGGACATTAAGGAGAAAAATAGAGAGGCAACACATTAATGAGACAAAGAAATGGGGTATTGCCTGTTGAAGGTAACTTTATAGTATTATCAACCAGACTGGTGAGAAATGTACACATGTTGGAATATTCACTTTGCAAGATAAATAACATGATTGACTGGATAAAAGAACTTGAAATAAAATTTTAAAAAGCCTATAGCTAGCATTATACTGAATGGGAAAAAGCTTTTTAGCTTTTCTAAAACTGGTACTAGACAGTTGCCCACTTTCTCCACTCCTTTTCAGTATAGTGCTGGAAGTCTTAGCCAATGCAATCAGAAAAGAGGATAATATAAAAGATAGTCAAACAGGAAAAGAAGAGTTGAAAATATATTTATTTGCAGATGACATGATGGTATACTTAGAAGACCCAACGGTTTCCATGAAAAAACTTCTCAAAGTAATAAATTAATACAGTAAAATGGCAGGATGCAAAAATAGACACTCAAAAATCGATAGCATTTCTATATACTAACAACAACTCGACTGAGGTAGAACTGAAGAAAGAAATTCCTTTTACCATAACCACAAAACGTATAAGATACCTAGGGATAAACCTAACTGAAGAAGTCAAAGACCTTTACAAAGAAAACTATGAAAATCTGAAAAAAAAAAAAAAAACATTGAAAATGACACAAAAAGAAGGAAGGACATCCCATGTTCCTGGACCGGAAGAACTAATATAATCAAAATAGCAATTCTACACAAATTAATCTGCATATTAACACAATTCCAATCAAATTGCCATAGACATTCTTTACAGATCTAGAATTTATCTGGAATCATAAAAGACCTTGTATTGGGAACCAGCAGTTAGCGTAATGGCTATGTCGCTGGACTCCCACGTAGTCGAACGCGGTTCATGTCCTGGACCCGGTGGCTTAAAACTCACGCCGGGCGCGTGAGCGTGTGTGCCCAAGATCCTGAGAGGAGAATGGAGGAGAAGGGATTATGGCGTGACCATCACCCCTGGGGGATGATTTCTCGCTTTCTGTCTCTATGTCTCTGTCTGTCTGGCGAGCGCACGCGCCCTATAGCGAAAACCTCTCCAAAAAAAAAAAGACCTTGTATTGCCAAAACAATCCTGCACAAGAAGAGTGGATTGGACAGTATCTCACTCCCTGATCCCAAAACATACTATGATTATCAAAAAAGCATGGTAATAGAAAAAAAAAAGATAATTGGACTAATGGAATAGAATAGAGACTACAGAAATAACCCCCCAAATACACAGCTAACTTATTTTCTTTTGTTTTAAAATTTAAATTAATTTATTGTAAGAATTTATATAAAATAATCATAAACACAACTGTTAAAAATTACACAGAACTGGGACCAGCAGATGGCATAATGGCTATGTTGCTGGACTCCCATGTAGTCGACCGTGGTTCAAGTCCTGGACCCAGTGGCTTAAACTCAGGCTGGGTGCTTGTGCGTGTGCATTCCCAGGATCCCGAGAGGAGAATGGATTGCAGTGTGGCCATCCCCCCTGGGGGTGATTTCTCGCTTTCTGTCTTTCTATATCTCTGTGTGTCTCTGGTGAGCACATGAGCCCTATAGCAAAAATCTCTCAAAAAAAATTTGCACAGAACTAAGTAAGCAAGTGCATACAACATTTCAAATTAAAAGCTAATAAGAAAAATCTTATTAGCTTGTTTGAAATTATTCATCTTTCTATATATGACACCTTATGTCCTAGACTTAAAAAGTGACTTCCATTACACTATGAAATGTTATCATCTGCCAATACTATGAAATACTAAGCTTTATTTTTAAGACAGACGGATTTTTAAACTCAAGGATCAACAGATATCTTCAAAGGGATCACCAAAATATGCGTGTATTTGTTAACAAAACTGCAAATCCAGACTACAAATTCTATCTCAGATGACCTAGCCAAATGGTAAAGTACCGAAATACTTTGTACATCTCAGCTTCTGAGATGGTGCAAAGAGAAAACTAAAATCTTGTTTACATACAAGGTTTTAGACACAAATGGATTTGTCCATTTATTTTAGAAAACACTCAGAACTGGCACCATCACTTAGACCCTCCCTACGCTACATTGGAACTTAAAAGTCTTTTTAATAATCTCAAGGTTGCAAAAAAAAAAAAAGTAATTTTTGTCATTGAGTTGAAATTACCAAGAGTTTTTCTTTTGAACTTTAAAAGGTTTTCAGTAGTCAGTCAAGTTTCTAAGGGACAGTTGTCCAGTACTAATATGTTTTTCCCCACTAGAAAAGGAAAGACTCCTATCTGGGGACAATGTAACGTAAAGTCCATCTTCCCCACTAATTCCCCCTCAATACCCAGACTTTAGCTTATCCATGAAAGCCAACTGAGTTTTGACAAAGTGTACCAGTTTATCCAGTGAAAAAGGAAAATTTCATTAGGAAATGGCACTGGGAAAAATGGGTATCCACCAGCAGAAATAAAGATGTAACTGGATCCCCATCTTTCATCATCAACAAAAATCAACTCAAAATGGAGTGAAGATCTGAACCTAAGACCTCAAACTATAAAACTACTGGTGGAAACCACTGGGGAAACTCTGGGAGACATTGAGGTAGGCAAAGATTTCTTAAATACGACTCCTGAAGCACAGGTAATGATCCCCAAAATAAACAAGTGGGATTATATCAGATTATCAGGAGCAGTACTGGAGGGTGGATAAACAGATTATGATGCACTCAAACACCAAAAGCATGGAATACATTATAGAAAAAGAAAGCAGTAGAGTTACATGGTAAACATAACTGAAAAAAAATACATCTGACGATGTGTATAAATACATGAAAGACATAAAAATACAGTATTTTTCTTAGAGATTAATAAAGAATACAAGTTTTAGTTAAAATATAAATAAAGGCATAGGAATAGAAAACACTAAGTTCAAGATAGTGTCTTTCTAGGAAAAGAAGGACTAAAATGGGAAAAGTTAAGGGGAATCTTATTTTGTTGACAATGTTTTACTCTTTCTTAGGGTTGTGAGTACACAGGTAGTCAATGTGTTGTTTTAATGTCTATTTGTGTCTCTTAAACACAGCAAATTAACTTTTCAATTAATTTTTTTAATAAATAAAATTGCATATATTTATTATATACAATATGATGTTTTGAAATATCTATGCTTTCTGGAAAGGTTGAATAGAGCTAATCAACATATGCATTACTTCAGCGTAACTCAGGGGTAGAGCATCTGACTACAGAGCAGATTAACATTTTAAAAAGGAAATCATGGTAGCCAGTGGCATATGGTTTTGTTCCTTCCTTTGGGAATTGCTCACAGA
>NW_006159718.1:1314283-1331234 GCF_000334495.1 Tupaia belangeri chinensis
AAACCCCCTCCACTCTTCCCCAAAACTATACAATCGACTCAAAGATGTAGCAGTAAAGAACTGAAAAGTACAACAAAATATACATTAAGAAGACGTAATAACATGGCAAAGTGAAAGTCAATATAGTATAAAGTCAATATTCTTTTGCCATACGCATGTTTAATACTTCCCATTCCATTTTCTCTGTAGGCTTTCCTTTTCTCTGAAGTACTCTTTTGCTTCTCTGGGGCTGGATTTGAACCATGGTTGACTATGTGGGATCTGACTTTCTTAACCACTAGGTTATGGGGCTGGCTGAAGTATACTTCTTCCTTCCTTGATAACCCATACGTTTTGGCTGCACCTCTGTGGAGGTTGTGACCTCTGTCAAAGTTAGACACCAGGTTACAAGGATTGATTCAAAAGATTTTGCAAAGAATCATTGGAAAGAGATGACCCTTGTCATTTTTTCCTCCAGTGGCTGAGACCTAGAGAGAATGTAGTAAGCTCCAAAGCTGCTTCAGGCTTTTTGTGGGTAGGAGGTTCTCCAGCTAGTCTAAGTCTGAAGGCCATGGAGGGGAGAGAGAAGTAAGAAACAGGGTGTGAGGAGCCAGTCCCGGCAGATCTGTCAAACCTTCTAGTCAAGCTGTGTCTCAGGCAAGGCCCACCTCTGAACTCTTCAGAAATGAAGGTCAATGAACCACCTTTAGGAGCATAGTTTGGCTTTTCTCTTTCTTATCCCAAATGGCCCTCATTGGTAGTAAAATACGGAAACGAGCCCCCTCATCGGTAACAGGAACAATCACAGTCTAGGCTGAAAAAGAGTGCTCTGCCCTCAGACACATCCGTTGTCCACCTGTCAGGTCACCAGTTTCCTGACATGCTTTTCTAAACACCTCAGTGACTAGCAGAGGAAACAGCTGGCTCCACGAGAAGGCAGAACCTAGCCCTTTTGTCACAGAGCTGCCTATTCAAAACAACTGAAATTTGCTTCCCAGAAATTAAGCCCTTCTTTTGACTAAAAATGCTTATTCTAGCCAAAAATACTTCACGAAGACCCAGTGAGGGAGTCATTGTTATCTTCATTGTGAATAACTGAGAAAAATGAAGGAAAAGTATAGGAATCCTCAGGAGGCCATTTGCTTCTATTGTCAGATGTTTTTACGACACGGTCAGGTGATGGCCTAAATTTAAAGATTCTTTAAACAGTGTGCATCCCGATTAATGAAAACTAAAGTTCAAGGGCTTATTTCAATTCTGATGAACAATTCACCCATTTGTAAGGATTTATTGACTAGCTGGGGAATATTTAAAATTTGCATTTCACTTGCCACTCTAGAATATTTTTCTAAGAGTATTTAATCTTCTTTCCTATTTCTCTGTTCTTTAAAAGGGCTTGACTTGCTATTCTTAAATGAAATTATTCCTGTCTGCTTCCTCTTCAGTGAAATGAAACCAACTTAAAATAACTCACCTACTCAGCTGAGTTTTCCAACTTTTTAACAAATCCTTTCTGTCAAAGTTGCTACATGCTGTGAGCTCATTAACATACTAGTTTATCATCTTCCAGTCCATCCTATTTTAAAACATCTTGATCAAGACCCATGAAATTAGCAACTGCTGAAATAATTTCTGTCTTCCAGAGGTTTTTGTTTTATTTTGCCATAGGGGGTGTATGCTGATCAGAGAGAGACAGAGAGAAAGAAAATGAGAAATCATCCCCCCAGGGTGGATGGCCATACCACAATCCCTTCTCCCCCATTCTCCCCGTGGGATTTTGGGTGTGCACACTCAGGCCCCTGGCGTGATTTTCAAGCTGCCAGCTCTGGGACTTGAACCCTCATCGACCATGTACAAGTCTAGCACCTTAACCACTATGCCTCCTATTGACCCCCTTCTAGAGATGTTTTTCTGTTTGAGATTTTTTTTTTATTTAGAATTAGCAAAGCCACTTTTTCCTTTAACTAGTCTTTTGTCTTTGCTCTCAGAACCTTAACTATCATTCCTCTGCTTTAAACAAACACTAAGTCCACATTCCTCAGGCTCCTTTCTCACTACTAGTTAGGTTTATTCAGCTGTGGCAATGACATGGGAATGGGCAGCATAGGGAGGGCACGCTCAATTTTTCCTCTTTCTGCAGCATTGGTGGCATCCCACACGTGGCCCTCACCCTCAGTGGCATGCTCTGCACTGGTTCTGGCTTCTTCCTGGCAGACTGGGCTTCGGGCTTCTGCAAACACCTCCTCATACTGTTCTCTCATCCCTAAGACTACAAGAATTTGTGCTCTTGTGAATGTCTGGACTGCTCTTCTGTTCCCTATCTGACTTTCCAGCGTCTCCAGGAGTTGTTTGCTTGTAACTAGTTCTCATGATGACTTCTGGTGACCTACCTGTCATCCTCTAGGCTTTCCATACTTGACTCTGACTGATAAGTGACTGAAGACTGGGCTTTACTTGCTATTAATTTGACTCACACCTTGTGCTTTAGTTCCAGAAATGAGTGGAATTGTGGGTCCAAAATTCGAGAGAATAGAATATCATAGAAAAGCGAGACTTGTATTTGCATTACATTTTCTCTGGAGGTGTTTGCCGGTTTCTAACTAGATAAGAAACTGAACAGAAATTTAAGAGATAATAAAAGAAAGCAGGGGCCAGCAGGTAGCATGGTGGTTAAGGCACTGGATTCCCCCATAGCTGACCAGTTCGAGTCCCAAACCTGGTGACCAGTTCGAGTCCCAAACCTGGTGGCTTGAAAATCATGCTGGACATGTGTGCATATATGTCCAAAATCTCAGGAAGAAAAGTGATTATGGCTTGACCATTCCCCCATGGGGTGATTTCTCTCTTTTTTTTTTTTTTTTTGTTTTTTTTCCATAGGGCACAAACACTTGGGGGGGAACAAAAAAAAAAAAAAAAAGAAGAAGAAGAGATTTCGGTAATTTTAAAATACTGGAAGAGAGAAAAACAATGACAGAGAAAGAATATTTTAAGACCTGTCACAGAGAAAAGATCATGAAAACAGAACAGACATTTAATTGAGACCTCTGTATGTCTACTTTAGAAATAAGGGCAAATTGGAAGTGGGACAGTCTTCAAAAAGTCTGAAACACAATCTCAAGACATCTCAAATCCTAATTAAATCAAGGTGGTCCTCCCAAGGTTGGTCTGTCAGAGGAAAATTAAATTTTATCTGGAGAAATATAAATCATCCAAAGCCTCTCTGTGTTTTTTTTTTTTTTAAATGTGATAAAACAAAACACGACAGGAAAAAAAAAAGTATTATATGCCCAAAAATCAAAAGGAAAACAAAACAGAGCCATAATGTAATAAGTCTCCAGATATAGGATAGAACTCTGGAATTTGAAATGACCAGACTAACATTTTTGAAAAATACATATGTTCAAGAAAATAGATGGATAATTTTTGTGCAGAACTGGAATCTATGGAGTCCGTTGGAAAACTTTGGTCCTATTCAAGGAATACATTGGAAATAATTTCAATAAAGAGTTCAGCAGCAGTTTGACTGCAATGGAATGTATTAATAGCAAACTAAATTATGGGTCAATAGAAAGCATACTGGAATACAGGAAATATATACACATATATATCATGAGAAAAAGTCTAAATATGTTTAACTGACATCACAGCAGGGAAGGAGGAGGAACAATGAGTTTAAAAAGTTACAAGCTAAGAATTTTACAAAATTGATTTAAAACCCTCAAGGCCAAATCATGAGGTTCTACAAACCATAAGCAGAACAAATACAAAGAAACATGCTCTTAAGTACATTACAGTAAAACTGCTGTAACCAAAGTCAAAGTGAACATCAGAGAAGAGACCAGAGGAAAGAAAGCTCATTAGCTTTAAAGAAGCAGCAATAAGACTGACACAAGCAACCAAAGGTAAACCAGTACCAAACTCTGAAAGAAAATACCTGCTAACCTAGTTCTGTATCTTACAAGTAAGGCTAAATTACTCTTCTAAAAAACAAAATAAATAATTTATTGCCAGTAGTCCTGCACAAAAATAAAGCACAAAACTATAAAGAAAAATGTATCATACCGAGAAAATATTTTATTTAACTGAATATTCTGAAGACATAAATTTATTTATACTTAGTAAGATAAACATTGTCTTGTGTGTATAATTATGTATGTAAAAAGATATCATAAATGACAATCATAATTGACAATTTTAGCATTTATCTTATAGTAATTGATAAGAAAATACTGAATCAGTGAAGCTATAGAAAATATTTTCATAACGTGATATATGAATGTCACCTGCCACATACACACACATGCACACACACACACATGCACACATTATTACACCCCAAAACTTTAGAATATGTTGTCCCTTAATGTGTACATATAATCTTTACCAAAAATAGATCATATATTATGATACCACTTGCATGAATTTCACAGATTTAAAATTATACATAATATATTCTCTGACTATGGTGGAATTATCTGAAATTAAAATTCCAGATACTCAAATATTAAGCAAAATGAATCTAAATAAAGCATGAACCAAGAATAAGTTACAATGGAAGTGAGAATATATTTGATTCCAATAAAAATGAAAATATAAGAGGATATCAAAGCCAGGGAATGCAACTAAAGGTGTACATACAGGGAAATTTATAGCTTAAGGTAGCATATGATAAAAGAAAAAAACATGGAAAATGGATGTTTTAAGCTTACAACACAAGAAGTCATATAAAGAGGGAACCAGCAGTTAGCATAATGGCTATGTCGCTGGGCTCCCACATAGTTGACCACGGTTTGCATCCCGGACCCGGTGGCTTAAAACTCACACCGGGCATGTGTGTGTGTGTGCCCAAGATCCCGAGAGAAGAATGGAGGAGAAGGGATTGCGGCGTGACCATCCCCCCCTGGAGGGTCATTTCTCCCTTTCTGTCTCTATGTCTCTCACTGTCTGTCTGGCGAGCGCAGGCACCCTATAGCAAAAACCTCTCTGAAAAAATTAAAGAAGTCATATAAAGAGACACAACAGGACTAGCAGATGGCATAGTGGTTGTGTTGCTGGACTCCCACGTAGGTGACTGCGGTTTGAGTCCCAGACTTGGAAGGCTTAAGTCCATGCCAAACATGTGTGAATGTGTGCCCCAAATCCTGAGAGGAATTTGGCAGAGAAGGGATTGTGGCATGGGCATCCCCTCTGGGAATTGATTTCTTGCTTTCTTAAATTTTTTTCTTTATTTATAATAGAGCACATATGTGTACACACAAGAAAGTGATAACAGAGAGTGAGAGTGAGAGGGACTAGCAGATGATGGAATGGTTAAGTTGCTGGACTCTCACGTACTTGACTGAGGTTCGAGTTCTGGACCTGGTGGCTTAAAACTCATGCTGGATGTGTGTGTGTGTGTGTGTGTGTGTGTGTGTGTATGCCTGAAATACCAATAGGAGAATGGAAGCAAAGGGATTGCAACATAGCTATCCCCCTGGGGGTGATTTCTCACTTTCTGTCTCTCTGGCAAACACACATGCCCTATAGAAAAAAAGTCTCTCTTAAAAAAAGTAAGTAAAATGAGAAAGAGAGGAACACCCTTTACAGGGTCTGATCACAGCACAATCCCCTTCCCGCAGTCCTCTAGCCTGCAGGAACTGGGGTACTTCTATGCAGACTGGGCGTGTCTCAGGCTGAGCAGGCTGGGGATTTTAATTATGGTTGCACATGGAGCCTTGAGCAGGGCGTCACCACTGAGCCACAGAACAAGCCCTGCACGTGGTATTTCTCAGAAGGCTGAGTGAGAAAAGTGAGACATGGCAGTGCATGGTGTACACTTCTGTTCTTATAAAACTATAGTCTATAGGAGCAATTTCAGACCCGCATTTTGGAGGTACAATGATGTAAATGCCCATGAGAAAAGCTTTTGTGGTGTTGATAATACCCTAAGTTCGAGGTTGGCAATTTTTTCTGGGAAAGACCAGGTAATCAAGACGTTAGGCTGTCGGCTGCATGATTTGTGCTAACTCTGCTCTTGCACAGAAGATACAAACAGATGTATGTGTACATATAAAATGAGTGTAACTACTTGTGCACACTAGAATCTTCATCTTATGTATGTGTCGCATAAATTTTCTGAAATATAAGTCTTTTTTATGTTCACCACTTAAACATTTATCCCTCTTTTTAAATTTTAAAATTATTTTTGGTATACATTCAATCACTTTATATCATTACAGCATGCAAAATGAATTTTCCCATCATGAAGACACTGTATATTAGTCCAGTTAGAGATATTACCACACACATTATCATCTTAAATTGCAGGCTGTGAGGCTGGATAGCGGCACGGTGATAACGAAACGCTGTGCCATGGCAGAGCTCCAGGTTCGAGTCTGCAGACTGCCTTAAACACGCTGGACATGTGTGTGCCCATGGTCTGGCTAGCTGATGCTAGGGAACAATTGTAGCCTGGGGTTCCTGTTGGGGTGCCTATCTATCTGTTTTATTGTTGTGGTTATGTTTTTTTTTTTCCCTTTCTCTCTGTCTCTGTCTCCCTCTCTCATGGAAGAGGAAATTAATAAACTTTTTTTTTACAGTTGCATATTGTACAAAATCTGGTGGCAGTGTAGACTTGAACCCTGTAAATATTTCAAGCTAGTCTGTAGCTAAGTGGTTGTCTTCACTCTGTAGTAACTCATTAAGCTGCAAATTTAAGATTGGTGTACCTTAATGTGATATATTACATTTCAGTAAAACTCCATTTAAAATGCTGAGAAAATCTAAGTGACCTTGGCTTTGCCAGCACTGTTTTAAATATAACACTGAAAGCACTATCCTTGAAAGAAAAATATTGAGAAACTGGACTTTATTAAAATTCAAAACTTTTGCTCTGTGAAAATTTTGTTAAGAAAATTAAGACCTGCCAAAGACTGTAAGAAAATATTTGCAAAATATATCTGATAAAAAGTATGCTTAAAATATGCAAAGAATGCTTAAGCTCACCGATATGAAAGTAAACAATCCAATTAAAAGTAGAGGAAAGATCTGGATGCCTAATCAAAAAAGATATACAGATTACAAATTAGCACATAAAAAGTGCTCAATATTATATGCCATTACAGAATTGCAAATTGAGGCAACAAGGTATCACTACACACTTATTAAAATGCCAAAATTGGGAGACGTAATGGTTATATTGTTGGACTCTTACATAGTTGACTGAGCTTTGAGTCCAAGACGTGGCAGCTTAAACTCACACTGGACATGTGTACGTGTGTGCCCAAAATTCCAAGACGAGAATGGATTGTGGTGTGGCCATGCCCCCTGGGGATGATGTCTCACTTTCTATCTCTGTTTCTTTTTGTCTGGTGAGCATATGTATCCAATAGCAAAAATCTCTCTCTCAAAAAAACAAAACAAAACAAAACAAAAACAAAAAACAAAATTAAAAGGAAAAAAATAACACTAAATACTAGGGAATATATAAAATAGGAACTCTCATTTATTGATGCTAAGAATGCAAAATGAGAGCCACTGTAGAAAACAGTTTAGTAGTTACTGATGAAGCTAAATGTTATTTTTGTTGTTGTTGTTGCTTTTGTTTGTTTGTTTGTTTCCTTTATTATTATTTTTTAAATTTTTCATACATTCAATCACATTATTTAGCTTCAAAGTGAACATTTCAATATGTGAACATTTCTCCCCAGTCAAGTTGATCAAAATATTTTGAACCTGTAACACCATGCCTCTCCATCCCATCAATGCTCCGCCTCTGTATCTCTCCTCCAGTTGTCTTTCCTTAGACCCCACTCCTCCACACACACCATATCTGGCATTCACACCCATCTATTGTGTTTGTACAACCTTTAGTCAATCAGTTTTAGTCATAGAGTGCAGACATTCAGTATATATTAAGTGGAGACATACAATGTCTCTCCTTCATAGCCTGGCTGCTTTACTCAGCAGTAAATCTTCCATATTCTTCCACTTTCTGTCAAAAGCCAGGGCTTTGTTGGTTTTTATGGCTGAATAGTAGTCCATTGAGTATATGTGCCACAGTTTTTCAATCCATTCATCCATGCTATATGATCAATACTTGTATTCTCAGGTATCTACTCAATTGAGTTGAAAACATGACCATACAAAAACCTGCATACACCTATTTATAGTGGCTTTATGTATGATTGATGAAAACTGGAAGCAACCAAGATGAATGGCAAATGGAGAAACAGACTGTGCACACTACCCAGTAATAGAAATTCATGGCTAGACACTGCACTGGGAAACAGATCCCGCATGGCCCACTGCGGTTCAGGCCCTGGCCCCGGAGGCTGGAGAAACACACTTGGCGTGTGTGTGTGTGTGTGTGTGTGTGTGTGTGTGTGTGCCCAAAGTCCTGTTGGGAGGGATAAAAGGAAAAGGACTGCAATGTGACCATGACCCACTGAGGCATCCTTTCTCTCTCTCTTGCAAATATTCATATTCTGTGGCAATAAAATCTTAAAAGAAAAATAAACCTATGCGCTATTAAGGCATGCAAAAACATGGATGCACCTTAAAATTCTTTTACTGAATGAAAAGAGGAAGTTTGAAAATGTAGCTGTCCAGTCATGTGATATTCTAGAGGAGGCAAAACTTTGGAAATGATGAACAGATCACAGACTGACACTGTTTCCTGTATGGAGAACAGGGGAATTTACAGGACGGAGAAACTGCTCTGTGGTTTCTCCATGTGCCACAAGGGTGGATACACGGCCCACAGAACTTTATAGGACAAAGAAGGAACTTTAACCTATGTACACTTAAAAAAGTTAAGATTCAGGAGCTCAAGGGATCCCAGAACTGAGACTGTGACAAAAGAATGTCATTGTATTGCAAATAGATCAAACAACCTAGTGCAGGGAGTGGGGGAACGTTCCTCTCATAAATACCGGGAAATGAGTGAGCCTGCAAGACAGAGGCCAAGGAACTCCATGGAGCGCTGAACTCTGGATACAGTTTTCCTGCAGTGGTACCGTTCGGCAACTCCAAAACCGCTCTGTACATATGTGCTGGGAAATGCAGAGTGGATGGTGGGAGTCGCGCTCCTCTTGGCTGGAGTGGAAAGTTACAGATAAGCAAGGGGAGATGGCTGGGACAACCACGTCACTGTGTGAACTCACGTTTAACATAATAGAGAGACAGAAGATTGCATATAAAACTCTATTTCTATATAATGTAGATACATAGGATCACACATAGAACATCTCTGTCTCTATGTAGAAGTGGACATCTGCACACACACGTATTTTCTTTGACAGTGAGAGGTCAAGGAGCAGTGGCACCACAATGACAACAAACATAACCAAGTGCTCAGATCTTGTTTGTAAGAGCGTTGTCCGGTAGAAAGAAGCAGGGAACCTTAGGACAATGGTTGATTCTAGGACTGGGGCAGGCAATATGCACTACGGGCTCTGGATTCTTGACGTACCAAGAAATAAGACTGCTAAAAACAACAGGAAACAAATCCTTAGTGACAGGGGGCATGGCAAACAAGAGCCAGCTGAAATATGTACCTCCCAACCACCATTGCTGTATGTAACAATTTAAAGGGAGAAAAATTTATTTATTAGCAAAGTATATTAGAACTCAGTGTTTAAAATAAACATCTGTGATTCCATACAAATATAGGCTAATTATGTAATCCATTAGCAAACGTGGGTGGGGAAGAAGAACTGAAAAAGTTTATGTAGCTACTCATCGAGAGGGAGACATAACCCTCTTGGTAACCTTGGTGCAGTGAATTCCTCCTAAGGAGCTCAGCAGGGAGAGGGGGCGGGAGGCCAGCTGTGCTGTCGAGAGTTCTACAAACCCCATCAGCCAGCTGACCAGCCTCGATGGTGACAGGTCATGTTCACAGTGAGTATTCTTGATCCCTGGAATAATCTCTTGAAAATGGCATTTTATCTCTGGGGTCTCTCCCACATACATAACCCCAGAATGTGTGTAACAAAAACACTACGCAAATTCCAACTGAGGGGCATTCTATAAAATATCTGACTACTACTCCCCAACATTTTCAAGTTCATCAAAAACAAATTCTGAGATACTGTCACAGCCAAGTGGAGCCTGAGGAGACATGACAACTAAATGCAGAGTAACATCCTGGCTGGGATCCTGCAGCAAGAAAGGAACATTAGGCAGAAACTCAGGAACTCTGAGGCCAGCAAGTGGCATGGTGGTTAAGAGCGCTGGATTCCCATATGGACACCACGGGTCGAGTCCTGGACATGGTGGCTTGCTTTCTCACTTTCCTGCTCTTTTGCTCTGTACCTCTCTGGTCAAAATTAAAATAAATAAATAAAGTTAAATAAAATAATTCTTAAAAAAAAAAAACACCTAAGGAAGTCTGAGTTAACTGTGGACTTCAGTTTATACTAATAGATCAAGGTTTGGCTCATGAGCATGACGAATGGACCAGACTAATACGAGGTGTTAGTAGGGGAACTAGGTGTAGTGTGCGGACATTCTCTGTGTTACCTTCACTGCCTTCTTGGATCTGAAATTATTCTAAGGCTAAAAACAAAGCAAACAAAACATCATTTGCTAGAAGTTTCTCTTGAGGCTTTTATAGAGACTCATGTTTCCAGGTAAGTTTTGGAAATTTGCCTCTGGAGAGTTTCGAGATCAGATTATGACTTCAGTACAGCTTCTCTCATTTCTTTTTCCCCTCACATTTTGACTTATTTCAATATCTCCTTTACACCGAGAAAACAGAAAACAGAAGCGACCATGGCTACAGGATGAAAAATACCCATACTATTCCATTACCGCAATTACAGTACAATTCCACTGGACTGCAATGAAAGTAACAGAACCATTCCTTTCCTCTCTCCCATACATGATCACAGTAACCACACTGCTTTTATTAAGTTCACGTCATTAAACGTGTTCCAAATCATTGTTTATTGCAGTCCTGCCCTCAGCCTAAAAGCCCATGCACGTTGCAGATGTGTTGTATCTGCACCCTGCACTGGAGTTGTGTGAACACTATAGCCAATTCTATTGGAGCTCTATTTTCTTTCTTAGAGAAAAAAGAAAGAAAGACAGGGGAAGAGATCACATGCAGGGGAAAGAGAGGGGTATTTTCGATGGGCTCTGTCCATATCGAGAGCCTCCTGGACAGCCAGGACCACAGACCCACGTCACTGACCCTCCCTGTCAAGGTTTGGTTAGAGGCGAACCACACCGCAGTGTGGTAGCACCCCTGTTTGTGCTACCTCGACTGGGCCCCTACTGGCACTCACCTGAAATGCTACCTTTAGATGACCGATGAGTTTCTTTTCTCTATCCAGTGGGGATTCTGGATTGACGTATCAGTTAAAATCTATCCTTCACTGAGTTTTTATTTCCCCTATCATGTTTACTTATTCTGTTATTTGCCAGATAATTGCTGACCAAATACAAGGATGCAAGTTTCTAGGATTAGCTAGGGCTTGCCTGACCCAGGAGATGAGACTACTGGTAAGTACGAAAATTCCAGAATCATACTGGAGGGGGAGTGAAGTCCTTACAGCATTGGGCACAGAAATGAGGCCTACCTCACCTGGGTGGAAGAGGTCCACCAATGAATGGTCAGGCAAGAAGTAAGATAGGGATCCAGCCACAACAGGAATCGAACCTACTCTGCAGGTTCAATTCCTGGTCTGCCCTAACCAGTTGTTGTCCCAGCTACTCAGGAGGCTGAAGCAGAAGGATTGTGACAAATGAGACTTTGTCTAAAAGATAAACAACCTTCCCCCACATATACACACAAATAAATACAAAATAAAGAATTAGGAGTATGGGACCAGCAGTTAGTGTAATGGCTATGTCGCTGGACTCCCATGTAGTCGACCGCGGTTCGAGTCCCGGACCCGGTGGCTTCAAACTCACGCCGGGTGCGTGTGCGTGCGTGCCCAAGATCCCGAGAGGAGAATGGAGGAGAAGGGATTGCGGCGTGGCCATCCCCCCGGGGGGTGATTTCTCGTTTTCTGTCTCTCTGTCAGGCAAGCATGCAGGCCCTATAGCAAAAACTTCTCCAAAGAAAAAAAAAAGAATTAGGAGTAAAGAGATAAAGTAGGATTGGTCATGTCATGTCGTGGTAAATCATAAGGAAGCTCTGTCTCCAGGGGACTTAGGGTGGTTTGCTAGTGTTCCACTGGGTGTCAGAATCCAGGGTAAGGCCAGAGGCCAGAGGCAGGTGTGTAGGACCCAGAGGGTGAGAGAATCAGAAACGCAGCCGGTCGTGGTGGGAAGTGAGATTAGGTGGGGAGAGCTGGTGCTGCAGGTGCGTCTGCTCACCTCCCTGCACCCAGAGGATGACTGCATGCAGAGGCTCGAGGCGACAGCACCAGGGAAGGAGGCATTCTGACATAAGCGGAAGTGTTAAATCTCAGCCAATCTGGTAGCATTTCAGCACCAGGTTCAAGTGCTGATGGGAATCCAAGGGAATGCATGGCTCAGAAGACAGGAAAGTGGAAGAAGACCATATTCACTGGAGGAAAACAGTGTTTGCTGTCTGATGTGGCTTCCGTGACATTACTCACTGTGGACCTAAAGGCACAGGGAAAAGCTGTCTTCTTTTACTGGCTTAGACACAGGCGGGCAGCATGCACTCCGTTCTTGCCACGCCCAACCCTGCTGGTGAAAAGTGACAAGAGACAGGGCACGCACCACCACCCACCCCTCACAGAGAGCCAAAACTGGCAGCTGCAACTGCAGAACAGTGAAAGCCTGCGTCCTTTCCCACCTCTGCACGCCCTTTCCCACCTCTGCGTTCTCTCGGACTCTGCCCCTCACAACTTCTGTCGCTAGGAGTGTCTCAGTCCTCTCCTCTTCTCCATTCTTCTCTGCCTTGACTGTGTCTGTTCTGTTTCAAAACTCCTGGAGGCCATGCTACTTTCACGGATCCTCAGGATCAGAGCTGAGTGTGCATCTGCACTGGCCCTGGGGTGTTCCCTGTTGCCATCCTCATCACGCCCTCTGAGGATCTGATCCTCTGTAAGAATCGTCCCAGGATTTGCTCTTCAGACTAACCCCTCCACTTCGGCTTCACGTTTCCAGGTCCTATATCCTGGGTTTTCTTACTGTGGTACAATGGGGTGATGACTGTCGTGTGTGGGTTTTCTGTCCATGGTTCAGTGTCTAATGAACTGCTACTGCATTTCAGAAATGACTGCCTCAATTGAAAATTGAGGGACGAATCACAGATGAGAGCCCAAGCTCTACCCAGTCTGCTACCCAACACTTTGCCACCTCTAAAGACAGAGATTGGAATAATCTTCAATGTGTCTGTAGCAAATAATTTAAAAATAATTAAAGACTGGGAATGCCATAAAGTTGTTATGTTGGTAACATAGCAGGCATATACTTTTTTCATAAGAATAAAAGTATAGGTGCATTTTTAAATACACATTTGTACACCTTGACAAATTGCCTTTTAAAATAAATTTATGTGATCCGGGGGAAAATTAACTTTAGTTTTACCACAATCACATTAATGGCTATTATCATTATTTTATCTTTCAAATGTGCATTAAACCTTTTATAGAACCTTGTGCAGAAACATTACAGGTAAAAACCTATTATTGTCTTCCATTGCTAAAATTAATGTCACATTTTCATGAAACATGATAATGAGAAATAAAATATAGAGATATAACTATAATAAATGTCAGCATTGCAATGTGAAGCTATTTTTATTTTTCTCCACATATTTTCATTAATTGTCAAAATAATTTTATAGAAACACATAAAATATTTTGAATAAAATTATTTAGATTACCCTATGATATTTTTCTTGTATTTCTACTTTAAATGTATCCATTACCTATATGTATGTATTATTTATAAAACTTTTAGTCATAATGTCCAGGAAATTCCATAATCTATTTTTCACTGAATCTAGTACATTGTTGCATATATTACAGTCTTTAAAATTATTCTTTATTTTTATTCACGAGAAACATTTGCATTCTCCAGAGAAGGAGGAAGAGGAAGAAAACAACCCCAAAGGGATTTGGCCACAACACAATGCCTTCTTCATTTCCTGCTGAGATTTTTGGGCATGCATGTAGATGCACCCAACATGTTTGCCAAACCTCCAGGACTGGGATTCAAACTGTGCTGTCAGCATGTAGAACCCAATTTTGAGACTGGGTTCAAAATTGTTTTTAAGAGACCAGCAGTTGGTGTAATGGCTATGTCGCTGGACTCCCATGTAATCAACCGCGGTTCAAGTCCCAGACCCAGTGGCTTAAACTCATGTCAGGCACGTGTATGTGTGCATGCCCAAGATCCCAAGAGGAGAATGGAGGAGAAGGGATTGCGACGTGGTCATCCCCCTGGGAGGGTGATTTTTCGCTTTCTGTTTTTCTCTCTTTGTCTTTCTGGAGAGCGCATGCGCCCTATAGCAAAAATCTCTCAAAAAATTGTTTTTAATAACTACCTAACAAGTCATTGAAGCAATATATTGTTATCTACTTAATCTTGTATGTTGGACATTAGTTTTCTTAAATTTTTATTATTATTTTGCAGTGAATATTTAAAAACTACATTTATTTTATTTTTCATTTTCTTCTTAGATTATCAGAAGTGATATTACTGTGTTAAAGATTTTTAAATGTTACAGTTTTCACAGGAGCTGCAAATTCATACCCATTCACTGAGGCCCCAATTTATGATGCCAGCTACTCTGCAGAACAAACCCATGAAACATTTTAAGTATTGATTATTACTATTATTTTCAGTTTTTGTAAATACATTATGGATATAAGGGTGTTGAATTTCTTTTCTTAAAATTTGTTTCAATACATCTAAAATTGGATATTTGCTCAACTATTTATTATCTACGATTAGTGTTTATTCTCCTGTTGTCTTCTCAACATTTTATTTTTATATTATTTTCATTTTTATATTATACAGTAATTCACTTCATATTTGCTAACCAAGTTACATGTGCAACAAAAAAAGCGTTTATTTAGAATAACCTGTGGAATTAAACAGACACAGCCTTTCCACTGTAAAATCAGAGACAAAATGAAAAAGATCATCAAATAAATCATTATCCTTCTATAGAAGTACAATTATGAAATTCAGAGGTGCCATGATACAAAATTAGGGCAAGAAAGGATATTTAGATAAGACAGCCTTTTGTAAGAAGATAGCATTGAAGGTGAGGACGGAAAGATTAGTAAAGGCTAGAAGAAGTGCTTTTCAAATATTGGGTATATCAAGCCCCAAATGCCAAGTTTGGGAAGGAGTACGGAAGTCTTCATGGATAGACAGCCCAGCCTGTCTGGTGGGAAGTGAGCTAGGCAAGGCCAGTGGAAGACGGGGACCAGACCAGACTGTGTAAGTCATTATAAACAAAAAGATGTGACATTTTTAAAGAGTGTCATAAAGATCTCCCTAAAAGGAGTTTAAAAAAAAAAAAAGAAAAGAAAAGAAAAGAAATCTAGATTTGCCAGAATCGAGTTTTCAAAACTCTGGAAATTAACAAAAGACTTACAGCCATCTATAGAGCATTTATTTATGAAAAATGACTGACTCTCAGTAAGAGCGACGGGCTCTGCGGCATTTTTAACGTACCCTATTTCAATCTTCCTCTTTTCTGCTCTATGATAGTCTGAAAAACAACAGCTCATAATCACACTAAAAGCCCATGACCTGGCAACCGCTGGAGAGGTCAGAATGAGATTGGAGCTCCTGCAAAGTATCATTGCCAGAAAGAGCTCTCATTATTTGACCTGTCTGGTGATTCCTAGACAAGCCTACTTTTAAGACTGTCTTTACTTGACTTGATCCCTAGCTTACTCAGTGTGAAAGCTGATCTTCCCTAGAAGCATTTTCTTTATTTTTTATTTCTTTAGAATTTTTTTTTACATTTTACTTTTTCTACATTCAATCACTGTATTTCATTACAGCATGCAAAATAAATTTTCCCAAAATGAATACACTGTGAATCAGTCCAGTTAAAAATATCATGGGGACCAGCAGGTAGTATGGTGGTTAAGGTGCTGGACACTCCCACATGGCCGATGGCGGTTTGAGTCCCAGACCTGGTGGCTTGCTTTCTCACTTCCTCTGTCTCTCTCTTTCTCTCTCTGGTCAAATTAATATAAATGAATAAATAAATAAAAAGTTAAATAAATAATTCTTTTAAGAAATGTCATATACATTATCATCTACAGATAATTTTCCATTTTTGTGTTTCTTACATGTTTTGCTTCTTTTTCCTGTTGATTCCCTTCCTCTCACCCTCCCTCATTTCCCATCCTTCCCCCACACTGTCTCTAGTATCTGCAATCGTTCTTTACACTTTTATATCTTTCAACTTTCAGTTTCTGCCATAAAGCACAGACATTCAGTATATATTAAGTGGAGACATACAATGCTTCTCTTTCATAGTCTGATTTGCTTTACTTAGCAGTAAAGCTTGCATTTTCATCCACTTTCTATCAAATACCAGGTTCTCATTTTTTTATGACTAATATTCCATAGTATATATGTGCCACATGTTTTCAATTCATTCATCTGTTTGTGGACATTTGGGTCCATTCCATGTCTTAGCAATTGTGAATAATGCTGCAATAAACATAGATGTGCAAGTACTTTTCTGACTGAGTGTATTACTATCCTTTGGGTAGATTCCCAGGAGTGGAAAGTTGGATCATATGTTAATTCTATTTGTAGGTCTTTGCGGAACCTCCATATTGTTCTCTATAGTGACTGTACTAATTTGTATTCCCACCAACAGTGTAGGAGAGTTGCCTTTTCTCCACAGCCTCATCAGCATTTACCATTCTTTAATTGTTTAATTGTAGCCATTCTGACCAAGGTGAGTTGATAGCTCATTGTGGTTTTGCATCTCCCTTATGATAAGGCATATTGAGCATTTTTTCATACACTTTTTGGCTATTCATATGTCTTCCTTAGAGAGTTGTCTGTTCAGCTCATTTGCCCTTCTTAA
>NW_006159718.1:1331308-1362771 GCF_000334495.1 Tupaia belangeri chinensis
ATATATATATATATATATATATATTGATAAGTTGCTTGAGTTCCCTGTGCATTCTTGTCATCAGTCTCTTATCTGAGGTATAGTGTGCAAATTTAGTCTCCCATTCTGAGAGTTGCCTATTCACTCTAATTGTTTCTCTTGCTGAGCAGAAGCTTTTTAGTGATATAGTCCCACTTGTCTGTTTTTGGGATTATTGCTTATGCTTTGGGGGTTTTACTTTAAAAATCTTTGCCTGTTTTGGTGTTTCTAAGAGTTCCCCCTGTGTTATCCACCAGCAGTTTTCTAGTCTGAGGTCTTAGGTTTAAATCATTTTGAGCCAATATTTTAAACATATGGCAGTTTAAGGTCACTTATTAATGTTGGGACAAACAACAGGCTGACTAAAAAGCTTAAAAAGAAAATACGGAGGATTTACAAGTTTTAAAAGCTCTGAAATATTCCTGAGAATGTAGATTACACATATGCCTAGGACTGTGCATAGTCCCGGAACTGTGGACATGTTCAAGAAAGACCCGACGCAGCCCCGAGCTGCCACGTT
The DNA here is from genome assembly GCF_000334495.1 of Tupaia belangeri chinensis. Classification (NCBI taxonomy): domain Eukaryota; kingdom Metazoa; phylum Chordata; class Mammalia; order Scandentia; family Tupaiidae; genus Tupaia; species Tupaia belangeri. The sequence continues at coordinate 1,331,847 of NW_006159718.1, forward strand.
TCACTGACACGGAGGCTCTGAATAAATAGGAAGTGATGGGGGAGGAAGAGCCATCAGCTGTGTGGACTCGACCCTGACATCAGCCACGTGGGATCCAGTGCCATAACCCCCCCACTGGCTGACCCTCTAACAACACATCTTATAACGTTAATTTTTGCAATCTGAAGATTTTTTTTCTAACATGGCTGATCAAATTTCATTTTTTTTTATTATAAATAGTTTAGAAATGTGTCTTTCAGCTTAAAAACTCATTTTTGTCAGCATTATGTACATTATTAAGATAGTTGTGAAAATTGGAAAAACATCTTTATCAAGTCTCGTTCATTCACAATCTGTAAGATTTCAAAGAATTAAAAAAATCTTTTCTGTGAATATTCTCAGATACTCTTTGGATTAGCGATCTGCACTGTGCTCAATACATCTAAGAATTCAGACAAATTATACTTCACATAACTCTTATCAAAAAAGAAAAAAGTAACTCTTCCTTTATAATTGTGGTTCCACACTGTGAAACGTATTCCTGACAAGGGAGCACTTGTGTTTGACAATCACTGAGAGAGATTGAGTCCTTTGCTTACAATCTTACATGTCAATGAACAGAAATCCTCCCCACATGTCAGCTTCTGACTTCAAACACTGAAATCCTTGCTTATATTCTTCTACTCACATAGGCTCGGTGCTGGATATTCTGCCGCATTTGTACCGTGAAATGCTCTGACTCATGCGTCTTGTGGCCGTCCTCCAGGTAAGTCACCACTGTGAGGAACATGAGCATTTCTGGAAGGCACTCCCACACACACTGAACCAGTCGTGAATGAAATGAACATTTCCCGTGGGGCCCAAACTAAATATATTCCTATTTTCATGGTTATTTATTTATTTATTTTTGATATCTCAAGGAGATTGGGACACTTCTATTATTTCCTGATCTTTTTAAACTTTTTTTAAAGTTTATTTATTTATTTTTGATATCTCAAGGAGATTGGGACACTTCTATTATTTCCTGATCTTTTTAAACTTTTTTTAAAGTTTATTTATTTATTTTTGATATCTCAAGGAGATTGGGACACTTCTATTATTTCCTGATCTTTTTAAACTTTTTTTAAAGTTTATTTATTTATTTTTGATATCTCAAGGAGATTGGGACACTTCTATTATTTCCTGATCTTTTTAAACTTTTTTTAAAGTTTATTTATTTATTTTTGATATCTCAAGGAGATTGGGACACTTCTATTATTTCCTGATCTTTTTAAACTTTTTTTAAAGTTTATTTATTTATTTCTTCCATAGCAGAGAGATGGAGAGACACAGAGTCGGGGAGACACAGAGTCGGGTACTACCAACGAGGTTTTCATGCCACAGTCCACTCCAGTCTCAGCCCTCCCAGATCAGGGGCAGATCAGGGGCCCATGTGAGCAGGCCTCGTGTGCTCAGGGGGGTCTGTTCACGTTATACTCTGCCACCACCTGGGCCCCCATCGTCCCCTGATCTAAAAGCAAATGCAGTAGAGGCCACAATGATCTGTTTTCAGATACGGTTTTATAAAAAGCAACAACACCTTGATTTTATGAGCTTTAGAACACATTTCTAGGGCTGTTTCCACATCCTCGAAAAGGCCCATGAACGTGTGGTTAAGCTTCCTTGGTTTAGTGGTAACTATCTCTGTTGCTATCTTTTATTACTCTGTGCCTTACCTTTCTCTCATAAATACTTTCTTTCAATGAAAAGAAATCCTTCACTTTTTAAAGATTTTTTTCATTTTTCCCATATATTTAAAGTATAATACATGCTATTACAAAGTACATATAAAAATATGCATAGCACATACATACTACCAGGAAGCAAATTAGCATATTAATTAATACATAGTTACCCATGTTTGTATGATTGTGACAAAAACAACTAAAACCTATTGTTAATCAAAAATCCCAAACGCAGTACAGTTTTATCAACTATAGCATTCGCATTGTGGCCTACATCTGTATTTCCCCCCTCCTCACTCTCTTATGGTCACTGGTATTTTATCCTCTCTATGTATCTATATATCATCCATGTGGCAGCAAACAGCAGGACACCCTCTCTGAAGGCCGAGGCACACTCACCAGAGTTTCTTCACCCATTTACCTGACAATGGGCCTGTGTGTGTCTTCCTGTCTTGACTGTTGTGGATAATGCACAGTAGACATGGGAGTGCAGATGTCTTTATGAAGTGATAATTTTCTTTATTCATTTACTAAAGAATTATTTCTTTAAATTTATTTATCATTGCTATTATTTTTTAACTTGCTACAGAGCATGTGCATTCATGAGAGAGAAAGGAAGCCACCAGGCCCAGGACTTGAACCACAGTTGGCCATGTGGGAATCCAGAGCCTTAACCACCACACTACCTGCTGGTCCAGAAATGACAGTTTTATTACTTTCAGGTATATATTCAGAAGAGGAGTTGCTGAGTCATAAAGTAGTCATATTTTAATTTGTTTAGATACTCTTAATTTTTATGTCACCCAAATTATTAACACTTTCATTTGTTAATGCTTTTGCATCTTAACACTAAAGCCAGAAAAATATTCTCTTACATTATCTTAGACTGACTGCTTTTATCTTTTATAGAAGATTTGTTCTTTTTATATTTTAATCTACAGACTGTCTGAAAGTGAGTATTGTAAGTTGTGTGCAATGGGGGTGGTGATCCATTTTTAATGTGTGCATTAAAAATTGTAGGTATCCATGCAGCCTGTGGCCTAGTGACTAAAGCAGCTGGGTCCCACTTGGCCTGCAGTGTGGTTTGAGTCCCAGACCAGGAGCCTTGAAAAACATGCATGGCATGTCTGCACATGTGAGCAAAATCCCTACAGGATGGAGAAGTGGAGGAAAAGCATTTGCAGTGACCACACCCTCTTGGGACGCTTTCCTCCTCTCCATTGCCTTCTCTCTCCGTCTTTCTCTAGTGAGCACATATGACTTCTGACACATGTTTTAAAAAGTCAGTGTAATGTATTAAATACAAATGACAACACACAAATACAAGAGTGGGGCCAGCTCGGCGGCACAGTGGTAACATGCTGCTTTAGCCACGTCGGAGCCACAGTCCTTCAGTCCCCGGACTGACTCACAAAGCTAACTGTCTAATTATTTCAATCCATCAAACAGATTTTTTCAAAAAAAATTTTTTTTAAAAGCTTTATTTTACTTATAAAAAGAGAGAGTATGCATGTGCATATGTGCATGAGAAAGAGTGAGTGCGAGAGAGAGAGAGAGAGAGAGAGAGAGAGACAGAGAAAGAGCGCGGCCTCAATAGGGTCTCCTCATGCCACAGTCCCCTTCCCTGGCCCCCTGCCTTCTCAGGACGTTAAGCATCCATTCATGTATCAAGTGTGTTTCAAGCTGACCCTGAGATCCAGACCTACGGTTTCTAGCACTGCAGTTCAATGGAACTGCCAGGCTAAATAAAGGTTTTATAGTTATTTTAGATGGGAGAAATGACTCAAAGCCATGTAATTATTCATTGTTAAAGATAAAGTAACTTTTTAAAATACTTTTAAAGAAAGAAAGAAAGAAAGAAAGAAAGAAAGAAAGAAAGAAAGAAAGAAGTTTTCCAAAATTGAATCTAGTTCTGAATTTTATTTTAATTTTTTATGATTTAGGCTTTGTAAATTTAGAAGACAATTTTTTTTAGTTATTATTATTTAAAATACGCTTATATGGTAGTTGGAAAAAATGGCTACACATTTTTCTATCTCTATTTTTATTTACTTTGTAGTGTTATTTTGAAGCTCTTTCCACCAAGAGGTCTAATCTCTTTCTGCACCCTTGAGTTTAGGGTTGGCTGTTTCATTCTTTGGCTAATGAGATACTGGGAACCGTGAGGCAAATAAAGGTTTGAAAAGCACTTATGCTCTGGTACTTCCTCTGTTTTGTAAGCTCTGTGATTCGCCATAGAATGGAGCCTGGGATATTCTGCTGAATGGTGAGAGACAAATGGCAATCATCACCTTAGAGGATATTGATACACCTACCGGATACCAGATTGAGACCACCTTGTTCACCTAGTCTCAGCTGCCTAAGAGAGTCATGAAAGTTGTACACTTACTGCTTTAAGCCATTAGGTTTCAGGGTCGTTTGTTAGGCAACAAAAGCTAACTTTACGGAACATGGGGCTAAAAGTGGGAAGTGACTGTAACACAGACATAAAATATTGGGCTTTGCTTTGGTAACGTATGATAAATGGGGGCTAAACACAGTGATACGAAACAAAGGAGAAAAGGCTGGAAACCTGAATAGATGGTTAGCAGAGATTAAAAACATAATGTGGAATTGCGACGGCAGGATGAAATAAGGCAATATGTGTCATGCAGCAGCATGAAAACTGGCAAAAGTATTGGTTTTGGTCATTAGAAGATAGAAAATAGGTAATTTCATTAGTTAAATTCAGCTCTTCTTTATTCCCTAGTTTCCTCCCTACCCCCATAGGGCGCATACACTTTCTGGAGATAAACAGAGAGAGAGAGTGAAAGGAAAAGTGAGAAATCACTGATCAGGGAGGATGCCATCCTGTAATATTCCCTTCTAGGATGCTGGGCACGTACACACGTCACCTGTGTGATTTTCAAGCCTCCAGGTCTGCAACTCAAACCACAGTCTGCTATGTGGGAGTCTAGTGCCTTAACCACCATGCCACCTTCTGGCCAGCTATATACTCTTTATTAGACAGAATGCTGTAAGTGTCAGTAGATTGATATTAGCTGCAGAAGATAAGCTATGCGAAGGTTAGCTACCTTCTGTTTGCAACAGCAGATAAAGTAGAGAGGTCTCTACTGGGTCTCAAAATAAAACTTGTTTAAGTATTTCCAGGCAGCAAAATATCTTCAAGGTGAGAAATGATCTTATTGTAAAGATTGAATGAATGATGTCAAGATCTTTTGCTTAGACGTTAGAGAGATGAGGCGGTGTCTAGTGATTCCCTCTGTCCGACCAAAGAGTAATTAAGAATTACAAGTGTCATCCTACAGGATCCTGACCTGTCAAAGAAGAGAGAAGAGCCTGTTTCAAAAACAATTGTAGGGTCAGGGAGTGAGATGCCACCTACTCCAGTCTTCTTGAGCAGGATGGCTTTAGCAAAACGGGGTCTTCTATGGTTCCAGACAAATTCTCATTGTCTTTTCTAGATCTGTGAAGAATGTCTCTTGTAATTTTATAGGGATTGCATCAAACATGTAGATAAATTTGGGTAGGATTGCCATTTTGATCATATTTATTCTGCCAATCTAGGAACATGGGATGTCCTTCCACTTTTTAGTGTCCTTTTCACTTTCCTTTTGAAGGTTTTCATAGTTTTCCTTGTAGAGGTCTTTGACTTCCTTGGTTAGTTTTATTCCTAAGTATCTTATGCTTCTTGTGGCTATGGTAAATGGAATTACTTTCTTCAGTTCTGACTCTGTCTGCTTGTTGTTTGTATATAGAAATGCTATAGATTTTTATAAGTTAATTTTATATCCTGCCACTTTACTGTATGCATTTATTATTTTGAGACATATAGTGATTTAATGTATGAATAATAATTTTTAAATTAACAAAAAATAATAAAACTAAAATAAGTAAATAAATTTTTTAAAAAATTGTAGCTGTGATCTTATTGAATATAGTGGATTCAAGTCAGCGATCTAGGAAATATACATAGTTGCTAAATAGTTATAATAGTTATAATTTGAACTAAAGGAATTGTGAACCAGCCCATGAATCCCAAATGGCCAACTGTGTGGTTCAAGTCCTGGACATGGTGGCTTGAGAAACACACAGGGCACATGTGCATGTATGCTCAAAATCCTGAAAGGAGGGAGAGATGGAGGAGAAAGAATTGCAGCTATGACTCATGGTGGGGGGTGGTGCTTTCTTGCTTTTCCTCTTTTCCTCTGTCTCTCTCCAGCAAGTGTACATGCCCTCTGGCAAATTTACATAAATAAGTAAACAAAAGAAATTTTGATTGTTCAAATTTCAAAATGGTCTCTGGGCTCTCATTTTTCTACAGGTTGCATGAAGGTTAAGAATCTATTCAACTGCAAAGAAAGGCCATTAAATATGGAAAAGGGAGACCTCTCAGACAGAGTCAAGAACTGAGAACAGTGGACTCTCAGAGTGGGGAGTCCCTCTGAGGAGCAGGTCTGAATCCCTTAGATTTCTCCTTCTCCTTCTGAGACCCACCAACTCTTCTGCCCTCATCATACCTCTTCCCTCCCTCTCCATCGCCTAGTCACCACTCAGTCCATGAGAGTTTTGGTAGGAGATTGCAATTTCTCATTATGTTTTTCCTAAATATGATGCTCGTGTGCAGAGGCCTCTTCGTTACCGTAAGGACTAGTGCTATTGCAGACCAAAGCCAAACCTTTGACACCAGCACACTCCTTCTTTATCATCCCTTCACACTTCCCTCCAAGGCAACGAACGGTCTAGTTACTGAAATGAGCAGGGGACAGAAAAAATGGTGAACATCTCAAATATATTTCCTTAGTCAAAACTGGCTTCTCATTGTTTATTTTCAATCATCTTCAACAACGAATATTACATTAAAAAATAAACTTATTTTTTTCCGTGAGAGAAAGGAAAAAAAAAGGGGGGGAGAAAGATAGATAGGTAATCCTAACATGGTGTCCACACTGTGTTCCACCCCAGCCTTGGCCAGCCCAGAGCATAGTTGTGTGCATGTACAGGGAAGCCCCAAGATGGGAACCTGTGACCTTCCCATGTGGATCGTATCTTCCCATGCTGTACCTCTCCACAGCATACAACGTAGTTTCTCAAAGCCAAGCATTTCCAGTACTTTGAGGGAAACTCACGGACTGCGGTAATGAGGATGATCTTGGCCTACTCCCGGAGCGCCAGCAAGGAGCGCCGAGTCTTGAGGCTGGGACTTAGTGACGCAAGGAGCCTTGAGAACCAACAGAGACAAGGTCTATAGGAATCGAGATCAAAAAGAGGTGAAGGGTGAGTTGCCTTTTAAGAACTAAAAGAAAGAATTTGCACCAGGTCCTCGAGTTCAAGGGGAAGTGCGTTGACGGCAGGTGGGTTGGGGACAGGTCACATAGTGTCTTTTTTTTTTTTTTTTTTTTGGAGAGATTTTCACTGTAGGGCATGCGCTCGCCAGACAGACAGAGAGAGACATAGAGACAGAAAGCGAGAAATCACCCCCCAGGGGGGATGGTCACGCCGCAATCCCTTCTCCTCCATTCTCCTCTCGGGATCTTGGGCACACACGCACACGCGCCCGGCGTGAGTTTTAAGCCACCGGGTCCGGGACGCGAACCGCGGTCGACTACGTGGGAGTCCAGCGACATAGCCATTACGCTAATTGCTGGTTCCCTGGTCACATAGTGTCTGTGGACCAGGGTGCAAAGCTTTCATTTGGTTCTCAGTGCAGCAGGTAGCAGCTGAGGGTCCTTGAAAGAGGCATGATCTGATTTACATTTAAATAGCCGTTTGTGGAGAAGATGGTGTGCGATCCTCAGCATTTTTCTGAGGGCTTAAAGAATCAGAGAACCAATAAAGGAATCTCACCTATTTCCTTTTTCTTTTTACTTTCTCTACCATTACCTGAATGAACAGGACCACCAGAAAGACAGTCTTGGCAGCCAGCCCGCAGCGTGGTACTGCTCTAACCAGAACTGTCCCAGCAGGGTGCAATGGTGGCAGCTCCTCAAAACAGAAGGGAGTGAGGAGCTCAGAGGAATGGGGCTGGGAGAAAGAACAAGGCAAGGAGTGGGGGCAGGGGCCCACGAAACCCTACCTCAGGCGCAGCTGGATCAGGGCGAAGCCTGAGAAGCAGCCCACAGAACGGGTCCTGGGAGCAGCCGGGGTCCTAGAGGGCACGCGGGGTCCACAGCGCGCTGCCTACGCCGATGCGTTTGGAATCCGATGTGAGACCCCTCCTGAGCGGGAGGCGCTGGCAGGGGCTAGATCACACTGGCTGGGTGAGCGTCCAGGATGGGGGACCTCGCCGGGCGAGCTGCAATGAGCCAGGAGCGCGGTTGAGGGCCATTCTGGTGAATGGATTCGTCCTGTCATGGTTTCGGTTTTGAGGCAACATCAAGTCAAAGGGTACCTGGACCCAGCAGCCATAGATACAAAGGCCGAAGGCTACCTTCCACCCGGCTGGCTGTGGGGGTGGGGTGCTGAGAGCCAGCCACGTCGGACAGTGGGACAGCACTGCCTTCCCTTCTGACCTCAGGAAGAAATCCAACAAGCCTGCCCTAGCTTACCTCGTGTGTGTCAAAGCATCAGGTTAAAATATCCCTGGTGGCAAAGGAGTGATGGGAGCCATTGCTTTATTCTGTAGTAATTAGAGGAAAATGATGGTTCTAGGCATGTTCAGGAACTGGCTATCCGGTGAGCTTGTCCCAGTCAGTGCTCTTTCATATAAGGTGCAGTCCATCCCACCGCCCTGTGTCTAGGGTAGATCCCAGACTGGGAGCAGCCAGGCCCTGGTGGTCACTGAAATTCCGGTGCCTCCACAGGGATCTCTGACGCAGAGCCTCCATGTGCAGGCTGGACATGACGCCATGTGGGACAACAGTGAAATGACCCATGAAACAGCTGAGTTTTCGTGTCAAAATGTCCCATCCAGAACTGGCCACCTGCTCACAAGCAAGAGAAGCAGACTGAGGTTCAGAGGAGACTTCTGCAGACGTAAGAGCTACAGGAACACGATCCCCACCCAGTGAAGTCTTTCTAGTGCCTAATTCCTGGGTGATGGTGGCACAGCAGGGTGGGGCAGGATGGAGACGGCATCCTGGTGGAGCTGGATGCTCTTTCCAGCCCACCAGACGGGAGAGCTGAACTCTGTTCCGGAGTGTCTCAGCCAGCAGCTGCTTCACTACATATCCGTTCTGGAGGTTGCAGAATCAAATGACTCCCATAACCGGGTGAGAAAAAGACAATAGGGAGGGAGGTGGACTTCTGCCAACTGGAGAAGGCATTTTATCCTGAAGTCCAATGCTCTGGTATTCAGTTCTGGTACATTGTGATCATGTTAACATCTGGGCCAAAAGTACCAGATTTTTCCAGGTTTTTAAAAAAGTCATTCATCCAGAATTTAAATGGCATAATCTGTTTAAAAATTATTATCTAATTTTTTGGAAAACATTGTGTGGATTGAACCGAACGCTTCTGCAGTGCTGCACCTGTCCTGGAGGTGATCGTTTGTGACCCGGAGCTTTGCAAAGATAATGGTTATGTATGGTGGTTCGTGGGCTCATTCTAATCCAATCTAATTCTCTGTGGGACTCTCGGTCTGCTGGAAAGAACAGCAACAAGGCGAGTTTTATGCACACAAATGAGACTGAATAAATGACCTGGTCGTAAGCTCCTTAGATCGCAGAGAGATGTGACAGATTCTCATCCCCGGACATGGCTGTGTGTGGCCATGCCATTTCATCCCTGGGTTTTCAGAAGTCAACCCAACTTGCAAGATCTGAGCATCCACAGGATCTTTGCTTTAGAATTGACTAACAGCTGTAGATGATGAGCACAATCTAGTGTGTTCTCCGAACTCCTGACATAATCTGATCCAATCCCCCATGTCCGGTGGCCAGGGCTGTAATTGCAGCCGACAGAGGATCCAACTTTAAAGACAGGAGCTTTTGCAGACTGGAGAGGGCCAAGCAGAAGCTCCATGCCGGGACAACAGCACCAGAGGCAAAGGTTACACATCACGCCAGGGCCCAGCTGTGGGTTTCAATCTCTGTAGGCTCCGGAAAACAGCTCTTGATTTTACTGATTCATCTCAGCCCACTACTTTGGGAAAATGCCTCTAAATATTTCATGGGCAGCTCAGCTCTTCCAGCCTCCACAGGAAGCTCAAGTCCTTCCTCCTTGTCTCATTAATTCACAAAATGTACTTTGTTTCACTTGATAGAAAATTCCTTTGTTGGAGAAGGAGAAGCTGCCCTGTTGTGCATGGAACGGAATGCAAAGCCTGGCCCTGGCATCTGAGAGCAGTGAGATCTCTGTACACGCCGAGAGCCCGGGCTGCAGCAGTCCAGCCCTGCCTGCTCATGCTCCATCATCTGTGGTCCCAGAACGGCTGGAGGCGTGGGCAGTTAGCCTCCTAGAGAGATTTCCCCTGACCTCCCAGGGACTGGGAAGTGGTGCCGTGGGATTCTCAACTCCAAATCTTTAGTTTTCTTAGTAGACTTAGTAGGTCCAGGAGAGCCGGATGCATGCATGGATGCACACACACACACAGAAATACACAGACACATACACACTCACACACTCGCACACACACACTCACACAATCACATGGACACACACATTTGTGCACACACACACACACACACACACACAGAGCCAGAGCCTGTGATTTGCAGTGTTTGGGGAAGATGTTCTTTAGATATAAAGTAGCAGACATGGATGCAGCCCACGCTGGCATCACCTCCTGGCATAAACTCCAGTTTCGCAGCCCCGAGGTTTGGAATCACGTGCCACCCACTTTACGTTCCCGACAGCGTACCGGTACCAAGGCCAAGAGCACAGAGCTCAGTAACCGGCTTCCTCCTCTCCACGGTCTCGCTCAGTACAAGCGAGGGCTAGAAGCAGGTTCGGAAATCATAACCCATGGGTTTTGAATGTGTGTCAGTGACATTAGCCCGATCTGACATCACGAGAAGGAGTAATTCTGCCTCCTGCCGAGGGGGCTTCGGTCCTAGAGGAGCCCTTCCACCCACCCGCTTCAGGCCAAAGGAACAGGGGTTATGGCTGAGGAATTTCTGAGCAGCACAAGCATATTCCTTCCAGGGAACACTCACGAAGGCAAGAACACAATGCCACAGAAGCATCCACGGGCCAGTGGGTACTGCCTCCTCCCACTCTCGGTAGGACTCACGGCGCAAAGACCTTTACCGCTCACTCACATCCCGTGTCTGTACTGGATGCACTGTGTCTGTCGCCCACCTCTTCTCACTTCCAGAACCACAAGTGAAAGACAAACCTCTGTATAGGAAAAGAACGCCGCAAGCTTCAGCTTCTGAGACGAGTTAGCATGAGTTACTTACACTCACATTTAATGGCCAAAGCAAGTCACTAGGCCAAGCCAGAATCACTGGGAAGAGGAAGAATAATCTTCTTGCATGAACAGAAAATACTTTGGACCAGGGTAGAACACTATTCCACACCCTTGATCCTTGTAGGGTATATCTTGCCTTGGGGGGAAAGAAAAGCATAATGCTTAGAGAAATAATCCATTTATTACTTTAATCAACACTAATGGAATAGTTATAACATGCCAGAAACTTCTAGACTCAAGAGATAAGACAAGACAGAACAAAACTCTACTTGTAAGAACCATGTATTCTAGAAGAGAGTCTGAAAATAAACATGCAAATGCACAGTGTAGGAGAGGACATCAAAACGTTCGTGGAAAAATAAAGTATGGCTTGTTTTGGTATAAAAACAATTTATGCATAAGGGGTTTTGTTTGTTTTTTAATAAGAAGCATCGTCAGTGGACTTCTTGAAGATAACCTTACATTGGCAACTAATTGGAAAATTAGGCTGTAAGGCAAGAGGGAAAGAAAGTTCCAGGGTTGCCTCTGCATGTATGCACACGTTAATGCTTTATTCAGTGCTGGGAAGTCACAGACTGGCTTTAAGTGGGAACAGGAAGTGAGCCTAGTGACATTTTGAAAGGTTGCTTGCGCTCTGTCGAGCAAGACAGAAGCAGAAGGGTGAGGTGGAGGCTCTCGTGTGATTAAAGCTGGAGCTGGTGGCAGTGTGGACCGGGTGATGGGTGGCAGCCCAAATGGTTGGGTTCTGTGTGTGCTTTGAGAATAGACAGTGGATTTGTCGGTGGGCTGCATATGAAATATATGCAAGAGAGCATTTGAAGATGTCTTGCATATTTTTGTCCTAGCAACAGGGCAGATGAGTTCCATCTATGGAGATGTGAACTGAAAGGTTTGAGGAGAGGGGACCAGAGCAGCCAGGAGTCTGGGTGTGGCCTTGTGTAGTATGAGATGCCTGGTAGAGAGGGGGTGTAGACGCTGTATGGACAGCTGCAGGTGTAGTTTTGGAGATCAGGATGATGGTTAGGCCAGAGGTGCACATTTTAGATCCATCAGCTGTTTGGTTTTTAAAGCTATGAGGGCAAATGAGCTGACTCAGATTGTGGAAGGGATAGAGAAATGGTCTGAGGTCAGAACCTTGGACAAGAATCTGAAGGAAACTGCCCAGCGAGGCAGGAGTGAAAGCAGGAGAGTGGTGTCATGGAGCCACACAAAGAGTGTCCCAGGAGAGGGGTAAACAACAGTGCCCAACGCGGCTCAGGGAACCAAGCACAGCCACTGCATCGGGCCAAAGCCTGCAGAGGACAGCTGCAGAGGGGGTTTCCAGGAGAGAACATGGCATGGGGGCCTTTCTGAACTCGTCCAGACACAGCCACGGAAGATTCTCACCTGGAGAATGAGCCCACTCCTGTCTCCCCTGACCCTTTATTGCAGGCTGTCAACTGGCTCAGACCTTTCTGCCTGTTGAGTCTGGAGTCCCTTTTCGGAATAATAGTCTTGGTCTTGGGCACTTGCTAATCCATGGGGGAATGCTTGTTTAATCACGTGTAATCCACATAAAGCTGGCCCAATCCAGGACGCTGCATGCAGAAGTGGAACTGCTGTGACATCCAAAAAGCCATTGAGGTCATCATTGATGGCTCTTTCTAAAGCACTAGGTGGGAATTTCTTGCTCACCCAAAGCCAATGATCTGAAAGCCCTCTCCTGAATCTCTCCCACGCTTCCTCTGAATCGAAGGCACTGAAGCCACCTCTCAGTTTCTTCTCTCTCATCCACAAACTCCCTCAACTCTTGGTAAGCATGACCCAGGCTGGCTCTTCCCCCTCTCTCTGCCTCTTCCAGTCTTTTGAGTCTATTGTCTATTTTATTTACTTATTTTTTATATCATGTGTAGCTTTCTGCCCTTTCTAATGTAGATTTGCATTTGTGGTGGTCTTTCGACTTTTCCTTTCCCAAGATCAATAAAGCAAAGGCCAGAATGCTGGCCAGGCAAACACAGAAGTCTCTTTAAAGGGAAGGGGAAGTGGGAAAGCAGTACAGAGTTCCCCACCATGGGCACCGGTTTGTTCCTGGGTCTGGCCCTCTGCTGGGATTCGCCTGTGCTGCCTACCCCATCTCGGCTCGGAAGTCCACACGGGAGTCCTGGCCATGCCCATCCCCAGGGGCCAAGTCCACAGAGGCATCTCTAGACAGAAGCATGGCCTGTCCCCCTAAGAGCTGGCCACTGCTAAGTAATTAGTCTCTGCTCCTGTTCTGACGTATTTCTTTTGCCTTCTGTGTCGTACGAGTAGACTTTCTCCTTTGAGGATTTGCCAAAAGCAAAAATAACAGTCCCAGCTACCTGTCACTTGAACAAGAGGAGATTTATTAGGTTTATCAGGAGGTGCACAGTGCAAGGGAGATAAAACACAAGGCTAACCCCAGGTCAGCTGGCCCCAACTCCTGTCCAGGCAGGTCTGCCCAAGCATCATTTTGGCTCTCATGGCTGCTTGGCTGAGCCCAAACCCTGACCCCCAGAAAACAGCCAGGGACGGAACACAGATGTTCTTGAGGAGTCAGGGCCGCAGTCCGGGCTCCCTGGCTCTGTGTGTGTGTGTGTGTGTGTGTGTGTGTGTGTGTGAGCGTCAGGGCTTCTGTGAGATGTGGGACTGTGGGGCCTCCTCCCTGTGCTGTGTGGGTCTGCACAGGGCTGAGTGTGGGAGTGTCGGTTACACCACCCCTGCTGTGAACTGCCAGGCATGGCAAAGGTAAAGCCAGCTTCCAGCCGGACTACCTTGGTCCTCTGTGAATTGAGAATGCCATCTACGTAGCTATCAAAGCTTCTCAGTCTCTCCTTAAACAACATCCTATATCCCCTTGGACTGAGAATGACAGCCATTTCCATGGTTACAGAGATCCATTTCCTAGAAAAACTGTAGGATGTTCCCAAATGAGTGATCAGAGAGGAAAGAAAGGCCGTGCATGTGTGTACAACTTGTACGTGTGTATGATGTGTGAGCGCGTGTGCTGTACGTGTGTATGATGTGTGAGTGTGTGTGCTGTATATGTGTGTGATGTGTGTATATGCATGTGCCGTGTATGTGATGTGTGTGTATGATATCTGTGTGCTAATAAAGCCACCCCCCATACATGCACACACACACACACACGTATGGGAGGTGATCACTGGGGTCCTGGCTCAGCCTGTGAACACAGAGCTGCCTGCTTGTGATCCTGGTTGGCTGGGAGGCTGAGAAAGACAGGGGCCAGTCTTCGGCAAAAAAAAAAAATATATCCATGACTGGTGTCAAAGATCCCAGCACCTGAGGTAAAGGAGGGAGTGTGCGGAGCCTGGGTCTGGGTTTTCCTGCCCACCAGCCCCTGAAGCGGCCCTCACGTTCTCTCTCGGTGCAGCACAGACTGGTCTGGGGCAGTAGCCAGGCACGACAGGGAGATGTAGGAGGCCTTCTCCTTGTGCGGGAGTCAGTGCTGGTGGGAGCAGGGGTGAGGGGCAGGAAGTGCTCAGCAGGGCTGTGGAGAAGCATCCCAAGCAGTGCCAAAGCTGTCCCAGGGGTAGCTGATGCCAACACTGGGGATGCAGGGCAGACCTTGCTGGGGGGAAAAGGCTGCTGTCTCTCTCGTCTGATCCCTGAGCTTCCTTTAGGTCTACTCTCGTCACATTATTTTAAATAAAGTATTAAATTGTGTGGTTACGTTGATTAACTCAGCTCATTCCTTACATATGAACATTCACATTATTACGCCTTTCTTTCTTTTTCTCATTTGCTCACTGGAGACGGAGAGAGGGAAGGAAGGTGAGAAAGCGCATGGCAGGGAGACCGCCACACCGCAATCCCTTGTCCTCCTTTCTCCTCTCGGGGTCTTTGGGCACACACGGGCACACACACACACAAGTCTGGCATGTTTTCTCAGTTGCTGAGTCTGGGACTTGAACTGTGCACTTGGCCATGTGGTATCCACTACGCCACCAACTGGGGCCTAAGATTAGTACTCTTTTACTGTTACTGAAGTGTTACAATATATATACAGCACTGCAACTAGTGCTGCTGTTTCTTGGGGTAGATTACTTTTTCTTTTTTCTTTTTTTTTTGGGGGGGGGTAGCTTTTTGCTATAGGGCGTGTACGTTCGCCAGACACACACAGAGAGACAGAGAGATAGAAAGCGAGAAGTCACCCCCCAGGGGGATGGTCACGCCGCAGTCCCTTCTCCTCCATTCTCCTCTTGAGATCTTGGGTACGCACGCACACGCGCCCAGTCGACAACATGGGAGTCCAGCGACATAGCCATTACACTAACTGCTGGTCCCTTGGGGTAGATTTCTGAAACAGATCACAGGTGAAGAAATTTTGACAGATATTGCAAAATTACCACCTGAAGATTCTGCAACAATTTAAAGTCTAATCAACCAGAAATGAAAGGTTTTCATATACTAATGAAGAGTAAGATAATTGTTCATAGTTTTTATACATCTGCTATGTGACAATTAATATATAATTAATTACTTTAATTAGTGTTTATTTATTTATAAAGTACACTATTTTTCACAATTTATTAGTTCCAGATATGCCTTACTGTGGAAATTTTAGTAGTATTTTTGACTATTTTTGTCACTGAATTGATATTGGTACTTTTTTTTATTTGAAGAATGCTTTGCATGTTACAAACAAAGAATTGATGTATGTTTTATATTTTGCAAAATGTTGCTAAGACAGAAACCATGTCTGCTTGTACACTGTAACTTTTCTATGAATTTGTCGTCTGGCCAGAGCGGGCTCTTGATAAACACATCTTAAAGAACACACGGATGCACCGTGACACTGAGGTTATGTGCAAAGGCCCTGGCCTGACTTGAGACCTTTTTGGCAACGACTCACTGGCTAATGCTGCTCATCGTGTCCACCTGAGCCCTAGGAGTAGCTCTTGCTCCATCCTTAGACAAAGGTGATTCTTCCTGGTAAAGTTCCAATATTTTCCTAGCGCGTGCCTCTCGCATCATCTATGAAGCTCCTACTGGTGTGGACACAGGTCTGCTTTGCTGCCTGTCGACTAGGATGATGGCTGTCCAGGAAATAGCCTTGGGTGATGATGAAATGCAGTTCCTTCAGCATGTGAGCTGCTTCCTTAGCCATGATATGAACTATAAAGACAACCGATGCTGTTTCCTTGGGGTTCAGCTCACCATCGGTGGCTTGCTTCAATTGTTCACATGCTGACTCATTCAGTGAATTACCCCTTCCTAGAGAGGGAGAATTTTCAAAATTTGATTCAACCAGAACAAAACATAATAACTATAACCTATAAGTGATAATTCTATTATTTTTTAAGCCACTCAAACCACTAAGAAAGGCCATAATACAAACAAATGTCAATGGAGGTGATGTCAGGACCTTGGGGAAATTGCCTGGCTGAAGGAGATCAGAACCAAAGTTCTGTTTTCCGGCTAGAAAATATATTTCCTACATTTTTCTAAGCTTGTCTGTATTAACATTGTTATAATGACTAAAGATGAAAAGTTAAAACTATTTGCTTCTTCAGGTATGATCTAATTTTTTATTTTTTGGTATTTTTTCCATTTTTTAAAGTTTATTTTTATACATTTAATCACTGTGTATCAGTACAGCATACCACATGAATATTCCCGTGATGAATTTCCACATCATGGATACGCTGCATATTGGTCTAGTCAAAGACATGGCCATATACATTATAGTCCACAGATTTCTTTCTATTTTGGGTCCCTTACCTGTTTTGCTTCTTTCTTCTTCCCTTGATCCCCTTGATTCCCAGTCTCCAGCGGTGTCACCCCCGTTCTCATGTTTTTATATCTTCCAGTCATTTTGTTTCTGCCATAGAGTGCCAATATCCAGCATACACTGAATGGGGACATGCAATGCCTCGTTTTCATTGTCTGGCTGGCTGCAATTAGCAGTACATTTCCCACGGTTGTCCACTTTCTATCAAATTCCAGGGTCTCTCTCTCTCTCTCTTTCTCTCTCTTTTTTTATGGCTATGTGGTGTTTTATAATGTACATCTTCGAGCTTTTTCATTCTATTCATCTGTTCCTTTGGATTGGTTCAATGCCTAGCAATAGTAAATAGTGTTGTAATAGATGTGGATGTGCAAATGTTTTTCTGGTTGAGCATTTTCCTATCCTCAGATAAGGAATTGATAACCAAGATATACAGGGAACTCAAATAGCTCACTTCTCCCCCAAAAATATCAACCCAATTAAAAGATGGGCAAATGAGCTGAACAGACAACTCTCTAAGAAAGACAGGCAAACGGCCAAAAACCATATGAAAAAATGCTCAATATCTCTTATCATAAGGGATAAGGGAGATACAAATCAAAACTATAATGAGATACCACCTAACGCCAGTCAGAATGGCTAAGATCTGAAAAACAAACCAAAAAAAAAGGAAGAACAGTAAGTGCTGGTGAGGCTGTAGTGAAAAGGGAACCCTCCTTCACCGTTGATGGGAATGTAAATTAGTACAGCCACTGTGGAACGATGTGGAGATCCCTCAAAGACCTACAAATAGAACTTCCCTATGATCCAGCAATTCTACTCTTGGGTATCTACCCAAAGGATAGGTATGATCTGATATTATGAAATGTTTTACTTCAAATAAAATAGCTAGAGCAATAAAATGGCCATTTGAAAAGTTGATCCCCCAAGACAGCAAGTCACTGAAGTCAAATAAAAACCCTTTCTGAACACCTCAACATGAAGGGGCCTGGCTCAGGGCTCAGGCTGGGCAGGCGTCCGTAGCTCAAGGCCGTCCACACAGTGGACACACCTGAGATGACTCCAGCTCCCAGGAAACCATGTGGTTCATTGGAAGCAATTTAGAAACAAAAAGAAATAGGAATAAACCTGAAGTGTGTGGGACATAGCGGGGCAGAGTATTGCCACCTGTCTTGAAGGCCAGCCAAGACACATGGTTGACCCCTGGCTCTGGTTTTTTATCTTGTCGTATCTAATTTACCTTTTATCTTTGTGACTTTGAAAAGACAATTTTTAAGCCAATATTAAGGGATAGAAGGAGGCAGCGGAAAAATCTGCAGTTGCGGCATATTCATAATTTAGGGGGGACCCATGCATTATGCAAAGTAGTTCTGCTCTTTCCAAAATAAAGATGATGAGTGACAACATAAAGCTTTTCTGTGGTTCTTCTGGGGAACAGAAAAGAGAATCATTTAGGACAGCCGACAGGGAGAACTGCAGACCCTATCCCCAAGCTTCTGCCACTTGTTTTTCTCTTTCCATTATACCAGGCAAGAGGTGGGCATGACCAGTTGGGTATCAGAGTCAGAACGAAAACAGGATCTTCATTGGCCATTCAAGGACAATACTCAAAGCAAACAATTCATTTTGTTTGAAGATCATATAATTTAATTCAGATAAGCAATTCTTTTTTCTTTTTTTTAAAATTTATTTATTTACATTAACTCGCTGTACATCTTTGCAGCATACAAAATGAAATTTTCCATCCAGAATACACTGTCTATTGGCTCCATCAAGCACATCAACATACATGTCATCATCAACAAATAATTTTCCATTTCTTGACACATCATAAAGCAAAGGTGTAGAAATAGCATGGAAATGGGGGCTTGGGGGAAATATAGGAGAAAAAAGGGACTTTAGAGAATCAAGAATGTCAGTAGCAAGGGATAAGGATTTAGAGTGGACAGATGAGAGACGGCATGGGATTCCACTGTCTAGGATCTAATGTACCTGACTGACTCGCGATTGCTTGAGTTGTAAGAGCTGAGTAGATTTATTCAAATGACTGGTTCACGGAGCCCCGTTCCTCTCACTTTTAAAAGTCCATACCTTCCTTGCCCCTGTGGTGCCAGGTGAAGCTTACAAGGATGTTATTCATCTGAAGAAAAACATTTCAGGGACCAGCAGTTAACGTAATGGCTATGTCGGTGGACTCCCATGTAGTCGACCGTGGTTCGCGTCCCGAACCCGGTGGCTTAAAACTCACGTCGGGCACATGTGCATGTGTGCCCAAGATCCCGAGAGGAGAATGGAGGAGAAGGGATTGTGGCATGGCCATCCCCCCTGGGGGGTGATTTCTCGCTTTCTGTCTCCCTGTCTCTCTCTGTTTGGCGAGTGCATGTGCCCTATAGCAAAAACCGCTAAAAAAGAAAAACATTTAATCTTAGAGGATGTTTTTATATCCCCAACCTCACATGTCCCCATCCATTCCTCTGCCTCCCAGCCAGAGTTCTGAAACTCTAGCATTTAGACACATCATGTTAGTGGTGCTTTGCTCATTTGAGATACTGATGCCCAGATCTCATTCTGGCTGTGAAACTCAGGATCTTCACTCAGATGGAAACTTTGGGCTTCCTCCAGCATTCAAAGTTCAAGCTCCTGGACTGTGGCGTGGCCCTGGACGATGGCCCTCTCCTTCTGAACTAGTGTGTTCTCCTGAAGAGTACTCAGACAAGCTCGATGATAAAGAGATGATTCTCTTCACAGTCTTGTCTTTTTCACCTAAGCCTAGGCAGGTACCTGGAACAGAACAACCCCTACCTTTGCAAATGCCGTAAATCTCTTCTCCATCCTGTTACCAATCAGGTTATTGCTTTTTCTCTCCTTGTTTTGCTCTGTCCCTTCACTCCTGTTCCATTCAGTTGGTCACAGTCTAGTCTCCTCTCCCACAACCTCACAGAAAGCTGCTCTCTGACCACTGGCTTCATACACACGCAGGCATCCAAGCCTTCTTTTCAGTATTTGCCACGGTGGGAAGCTGTCCCATCCTTTGTAAGTGTATTTATTATTGTTGAGCGAGACCTTCGGCCAGATCTTGATATGTCGTAATCCCCTCTCCCACCTTCGAGCCAGCCAGGACCATGGGAGCATGGCACAGGCAGGTCTGGCATGTTCCGTCTAGCTGGGAGCCAAACCCTGGGTCATCTCACGTGGTTCTGCTATCTCACAGCGACTCTACACTCCTTGCATCTTGTGCCTGGGCCCTTTTGCTTCTCTTAACACTGCATTCTCCTGGTTTCCTACTGAAATCTCTATTTTCCTTTTTCCTCTACTTCTCCCTGAGAAATGTCAGTGTTTCCTAGATTTCCCTCTTGCCAGTTGGTAGAAAGAGCAGTCGAGCAGCTCTGCTCTGACGCCAAATTACTTAGATATAAATAAATCTCAGTTGGCCACTTCCACTCTTAGACAAGTCCTAACCCTCTTCATGAATCAGTTTTCCTGTGTGGGAGACACAAATGTATCACCTAATCCACAGCGATGGTCAATGATGGCAGTGAAGTACTGCGAACGAAGCCTGGTCACACGGTGCATACTCAGTACCTACACTCTCCTTCGATTATTAGTCTCGTCTTCTCTAAACCTTGAGTCTCAAATTGATTTCAGTAACTGAAAACTTTCATTTAGTCCCAACCCGTGCATTATTTTCGTTTCTCACATTCCTGAATATACCAGAGGGACATACAAATCAGCCTTTTAAACTGAAATCAGTTTCTACTTCCTAAAACCAGCTTTTTTCCTGCACCCTAGATCTGAGTTAATGAGATTGCCATCTGTATTTTGAGCCAAGTCCTGACTATTCACCTTTCAAAATATTTCTTAGATCTTTTTGTAATCATTCCTTAATATCAAAGTTTGAACTCAATCCCTTATCATCTCTCACTGACTATTGCAATTATTTTTGTCATCAATTGTTATTCCTTTCTCTAAATCATTTTTTAAAGTGATGAGCTTTTAATCTTTCATTTCTACTCTTGAATGAATAAGCAGTAAAACAATACCAACAGTAAAAGTATTTTTATAGTCTCTGGTACCTAAAGAAGGAAGTTTTAGCTATGTAACCTATATTCTGCTATCTCCAAAAATTGTCTCTAACTACTTTAAACTAACATTTACCACTTCTCATCTAAGTACAGTTGACCTTCCATGTCTGTAAGTTTCACATACTGGATTTCAACCATTAAAAATAATGGAAAAACTTTGGTTGTATCTGAACTACACATATGCAGACATTTTGCTTTCTTGTCATTACTACCCAGACAGAACAGTATGACAACTATTTTATAATATTTGTTTATATGTCGTATTAGGTATTATAAGCAATTCAGAGATTATTGAAAGTCTATGGGAGGTTGTGCACAGGTTACATGCAAACACTCTGACGTTGTGTAGAAGGGAGGTGAACACCTGTGGTTTGGTGTTCGCGAGGTCCTGGAGCCAAGTCTGCTGAGTTCTGTGGGATGGTGATTGCATCTCATCTCTGGTATTGAGAAAAGGATTCAAGACTTTATAAACAAGAGACACCCTTTACCTCTCTGCCATTTTACCCTTCTTGTCCCTATTTGGCAAAAATCTTTTCAGCTCTAAGCTCTAGAACAAGCATCCCTTTTCCTAAGCAGCTCTTCCACTCAGCCTCCAATGTCCCAGGTAGACACCACGCCCTCTCCTGAGCTCTGTCTGCTCTTCGTACAAGCCTGCATTGTTGAGCTTGTCACACACAATGCAATTTATTTCTGTCTCTCTCTTAGCTGTGAGTTCTTAATGGGCTCTTACCCCTGTGTTGGACCCGATCCTAGCACCTATTAGCACCAAGTGGCTATCTGTTGCTTACACTTTTCTGAGACTCTTTCCTCCTGTTTCTCTGTCAGGGCAGACAAATCTGGCGCCTCCTCTTTTTTACTCTGGTATTTCCTGGTTTCTGCCTAATGTCTCTCTGCTGGCATTGTCATAGTGATGGATACTTCTCTCGGAACAAGCACATTTGTCTACATCTCTGTCCTGATATGCATCACGATTTGTCCTGCAGTTTCTTGTTTGTAGTGACTGGATGGCCCCTGATTCTCATGTATTAAATGCTGATTGTGTTGCTCACATTAAAAAGGCATTAAGTGAAAACTCAGTTCCTTCATGTTGTCCCGGGATGAGGTCTTGGGTATGATCGTGTCACCTGGAGCCTCGATGACTCAGTTACGGCAGGCATTTAAGTGGAGAGAATGAGACCAACACAGTGGAGAGGAAGCCAAGTGACAAGGAACATGCTCTGCTCTGCTAAAAGTTCTGCCTCCTGCCGTTTACGGTGCTTTCAGACTTTCCAACCACTGGGATTGTGTTATTTATTTTTTAAAAATTGACAGAGAGAACATGCACTGTCCAGAGAGAGAAAGAGAGAGAGAGACAGAGATAAAACACCTTCTATGAGGAATGGTCACACCATAATCCCTTCTGCTCTATCTTCCTGCTTTCAGGATTTTGGGCACTCATGCACACGTGCCCAGTGTGTTTTCAAGCCACTGGGTCTGAGACCTGAACTGCGTGGTGGGCCATTTGACATCCAGTTGCTCTAACTACCACACTGGGTTAGCCTCAGAATCATGAGTTACTAAACTTCTATTTCTTTTTTTTTTTTTTTTTTTTTTGAGAGCTTTTTGCTATAGGGCGCGTGTGCTCACCAGACAGACAGAGAGAGACAGAGAGACAGAAAGCGAGAAATCACCCCTCAGGGGGGATGGCCATGCCGCAATCCCTTCTCCTCCATTCTCCTCTCAGGATCTTGGGCACCCACGCACGCACACGCGCCCGGTGTGAGTTTTAAGCCACCAGGTCCGGGACGCGAACCGTGGTCGACTACGTGGGAGTCCAGCGACATAGCCATTACACTAACTGCTGGTCCCAACTTCTATTTCTTTATAATTTACCCAGCATCACATATATTTATTCATGATGCAGTAATGGTTGGCTGGGGAGATTGATCCTGGCTATTAAGGGGAAATGGGATTACTCCTCCATAGTGTCAGTACGGAAGAACATGTATGGAACACAGTGATCCCTTAGAGTGTCTCTCAGCATTGCCAGGCTCTGTGATTATGGTCCATGGGAAATTACAACCCAATCCAGACAGGACTGTGAATGGCCCAGTCCCTGCAGGGATAAAGGTCTGGGTCACCCTGCCAGGTAAAGACCACAGCTGCCTGAGATGTTGCTGAAGGCAAAGGAAATGCAGAATGTGGAGTAGAGGAGGGTGGTTATAAATACCAGCTGCAACCAAGTGACCAGTTACAGAAACGAGCACTGTGTTTGTCATGAGAATTTCTTCCCTACTTTTCTAAGAATGCATCTATGTTTATTTTTGCTAAAAAAACTTTTCTATGTACATGTATCAAGCAATACCTTTGTTTTTGTTCCTTTCAGATGGAAATTAAGGTCTATTGAAAGTCAGTATTTAAGATTCGTTGGTTTTTACATCATAGTTCCTAAGTCATGGGATATCATATGAAGAAGAATAAGCATCACCAAGGAGATTTGCTTCCTTCTCTGGGCACAGATTCAGTGCCTTTCCAGTCGTGAATAGCTGACTAACGTTAAGTGGAACTATTATCTTGTTATCATATTTATTTGGAAATTACCATGATTTACAGAGATGCGTTTGAATGTCAAGTTGCAATGGTTAGTTTTGGAGGTCAACTTGCCAGTACTCAGGAATACCCAGAAAAACCATTACTTTGGGTATGTTCACAGGAGTGTTTGCAGAAGGATTGCCATTCCTGTCAGAGTAGCCTTGGCGTGGAAGACCCACCCTCAAGGTGGACACACACAATCCAATCAGCAACGGATCCCAAAAGGATAAGTACAAAGACAGATGAGCTTTTTGCCACTTGCAGTGTCAGAAATCAAGAGTCAGCTGCCTTTGGACTGCACGTTTTCACTATCAACACCTCCCACAACTCATTTTCTGACTTTAGCCTCAGACTGTGAGTTACACTGTCAACACTCCTGCCTCTGAGGCCTTTGATGTTGGATTGACTCATGCTCCAGAAGTCCAGGAGCTCCAGCTAGCCAACCGTGGATCGTGGGACATCTCTGTCACAGCTGCTGGGCTGACCTCCTGATAAGCCCCCTCTCACATGGGTCAACCTGAGAGTGCTGGTTCTGTCTCCCTAAAGCATCCTGATTAACACAAGCCCATTGGGGTAAAATTAACTTGGGTAATGAAAACTTTGTCAATGACAATCACCAAAAATTCATGTTTATATAATCCAATGCAGTTTATAAAATATCTAAGTGGTCCACCTGTTAGAATGCGTTCTTAGATCCTTTGGGGAGTAGTTTGATTCATTTTGTCTATTTTTGAGTGTTTCAAGTATTTTTGGTCTCAGCAATCTTTCATTTATGAATTTTACATTACGTCATATGCTATTCATCAGATGCATCCCTTTTGGTGTTTTGGCCTACATTTTGTTACTTGAAGTCTATTTTAGAAGATTCTGTTTACTATATGGACTTATGAAGCAAATAAGCTGATAGCAAATTTACCTTTAATAGTGCATTAGAAACAACACGAAGAATGAAATACATTTAACTCCATTTTTCTATTTTTTAAATTATTTTATTTAACTTTATTTATTCATTCATTCATTTTTTCTTTGACCAGAGAGGGAGAGGGGGAGAGAGGGAGAGGGAGAGAGAAAGAAAGTGAGAAAGCAAGCCGCCAGGTCTGGGACTCAAACTATAGTCAGCCATGTGGGACTCCACTGTACTTGACCACCATGCCATCTGCCTGCCCCGCCATTTTTCTATTTTAATCTGTAACTACATCATAAAGTAATATTTTATCAAAAAAGAGCTATAGTTACATGTTATAATTTAGCCTAACTTTGAAATTTGTAAGTTATTGCGTTCACTTATTTATCAAATAGTATATTCTTATTAAATAAAATTTGGAAAGCTTAAAAAAGTAAGAAAGTTTAATTTTCTTAGTTATAATTTTAAAAGTCAATGATACTAAGATGTATACTTTCAGTGTTTCTATGATTATTGTTGCAACTTTTATTCAACATTTGCATTTAATATTTATTATGCATTTTAATATTATTTTTATTTAATGTGTTTTATTTATTTATCATAACATTGTGTTGATAAGGATGAATAATTATAAAGTAATTATGTGATATAAATATGCATATATCTCCTTTTGAGCTTCACCATGTAGTTGTAGTTCATTCATTATCCAACTGCTTAATAATATTTCATTTTATATATACTCTGGAATTTAGCTATCTATTCTACTATGAATTGATGCCTTTTTTTGCTAAAAGTAATATTTATTCTATGAATATTGCTCTCTCTTTTCTCTCTCTCTATATGTATATGTATATATGTATATGTATATATAGATATACACACACATACATACATGCATATATATGAATAAATTTATATATAAATGTGTATCTATCTATATATTTATATTTCTGTAGAGAGAGAGAGAGAGAGAGAAAGAGAGAGAGAAAGAGAAAGAGAATTACTGTATCAGAGGGTGCATTTGTTTTTAAGTGTATAGGTCAGAGAATATGCTTCATTCCAATTCTGTCAGAAAATGTTAGATTATTTTCTAAAAATCACTTCATGAGTATATAAATATACTGGTTGTTCCATAACTTTTCAACATTTGATATTTTTCTGGGTAAAGTCCAATTTAATTATGATTCATACTACTTTGCATAATTGACAAAACAAACCTCACACAAAGGGTATAACGTGATAAGTTTCACAGATGCCTATGCCCTTGAGGCTGTCACCATCATCATGATAATGAATATATCATTGCTCCTCAAACGTGTCCTGTGCCCTTTGATAACCTTCCCTCATGACCCTACCCGCCCTGCTTCTCACTTCCAGGAGACCCCTTGACCAACTCAGTTGAGCGTGTATCTGCTAGAATTAATGGAGCCTTGCAGTATACAGTTTTTATGGTCAGCTTTTTTTTTTTTTCTATGCATAGTTACTTAAAAACTGCCATTTTATGTGAAGATAATTTATTCCTTTTTATTGTTGGGTAGTATACCATTGTATAGCTATATAGTAATTTATTAATCCTTTGATAAATTGATGCATATTTAGAGTGTTTTCAGTTTTTAGCTATTTCAAATAAAGTTAATGAGCATTCAGATACACGTTCTCTTATATTTGCCTACTTCCCTATCTCTGGGTAAATACCCAGGAATGGAATTACTAAGTTAAAAATTGACATATGTTAACTTTTTAGGAAACTGTAAAGAGGTTTTACAAAGTGTTTGCTTTTCTGCATGCTCACAGACTATGTATAGGCTTGCCAATGCTTGGTATGAATAGTCATTTAATTTCACCCATTCTAATAGGAAGAAAGTGGTAACTCAGTAGTCTAAATTTTCAACTTCCTAATGATCAATGACATTGAGCATCTTTTCATGTAATTACTTGCCATAACGCATGTTTCCTTAAGTCGTTTCCCAATCACTTATTGTGTTGTTTTCTTATTATTACATTTTAACACTTCTATTTATTTATTTATTTATTTATTTATTTATAAATTATTACTATCATCATAATCTTCTTTATATTACATTGGGTTACATATAATTTTACAGTGTATTACATTGCATTTTCAAAAGGGAATGCCATGCATGTCAGTCAATACAGAGATATTAATCTCCCCACTTCATCATTCAATATCTTTTCTATGTTTTTCCAGTCATTATTATTATTATTATCTAATTATTTTTTAAAACAGTCAATCACTATTTCTCATTTTGCTTGTAAAAAGACTTTACCCATCATGAAATACTTCTCAGACCAATCCAGTTGAGAATACTATACATGTCATCACCAACAGGTAATAAGCCATATCTGTTCATTTTAACACTTCTTTACACAGTCTGGATATAAGATATTTATCAGATAGGTGATTTGCAAATATTTTCTCCCACTCTGTGTTTGTCACTGCATGCTCTTATTTAGAATAATAGAAGTTCTTAACATCAATGACATTCCATTTATCTTTTTTAAAAGATATTTATCATGGAACCAACCCAAATGCCCATGAACAGATGAATGGATTGAAAACTGTGGCACATATACTCTACGGAATACTATTCAGGCATAAAAAAACAACAAAACCCTGGATTTTGACAGAAAGTGGAAGAATATGGAAAATTTGCTGCTGAGTGAAGCAAGCCAGGCTATGAAGGAGAGACATGGTATGTCCCCACTTAATATATACCGAGTGTCTGCACTCTATGACTGAAACTGATTGACTAAAGGATATAGAAACACAGTATGTGGATGTAAATACCAGATATAGTTTGTGTGAAAGGGGAGGGACTGAGGAAGGACTTTTAGAAGAAAATTAGGGAGGCAAAGCATTCATGGGACAAAGAAATGTGGTATTATCTATTGAAGATAATTTTACAGTTTTATCAACTGGACTAGGGAGAAATGTTCACCTGTTGGGATATTCACTTTGTAAGCTAAACAATGTGATTGAATGTATAAAAGAAAATTAAATAAAAAATATTTAATAAAAATATTTATAGATCATGATAATGTCATGTTTATTAGTTTCCTTGGGATATTGTACTACAGTACCACACCCTGGATGGCTAAAAATATCCAAAATGTCTTGTGACACAGTGCTGGAGGTCTGGAAGTTTGAAATGGAAGTGTCAGAAGGGTTGGTTCTTTTGAAGAGTTGTGAGGGAGAGCCTGTTCCATGCCTGTCACCTGCTTTTGGTAGTTTGCAGGCCATCCTCAGCATGCCTTGATGAAGCCTGCCAGATGCATTCCTGAAGAAAGCGTTCTCCCTGCGTATCTCTTTGCAGCCTTCTCTCCAAGCATGTCTCTCCATATACCCACACTACCTTGTACAGAGACACTAGCCATATTGCATCCGGTCCCATCTCAATGAATATATTTTAGTTCTCTCCCCTGTTTCCAAATAAGGGCACATTCTGAAGGGTTAGAGCTTCAAGATACATTCTTCAGGAGTACACATTTGAACCCATACAGTGTTGCAGCTGGGATATTTTGGCCTAACTCAATACCAAAATGATTTGTTTGATGTTTTCTTCTAGAAATTTCAGTTTTAAATTTAAGTTTATGATCCATTTGATTATGCATGGTGGGAGGTATGAACTATAGTTACTTATTTTTGGTTTTCTTTTTCATATGGTTATCCAGTTGTTTGACCACCTTTTAAAAAAAAAAAAAACACACAAAAAACTATCTTTTCTCTACTGAATTGCCCCTGCATCATTGCCAAAAATTAACTGTCCATATTTATGAGAGTCTATTTCTGGACTTTATTTTGCTTGTCTTTATGCCAGTATTATACTCTCTTGACAACTGTAGCTATTCTTTCAAATAGGCTCTCTTCCAATTTCTCTCTTATTTTCTGGATCTCCAATGAATCAATGTTAGATTTTTTTCCTGAAGTCTATTTATTTATTTATTTCATGAGTGAGTGAGAGAGAAAAAGAGGGACAGACAGCATTCCAACACATTCCCAATCCTTCAATGCACTCTGTTGGTCAGGTATTTGCCTGATGAACTCAGGAAGGCCACCAACTTGAACCAGGAACCTTCCCTAGTAGGACTGCTTCACAGAGTGTCACATTTCACTGCTGTACCTCTGTCCACTCCTGTATTAGATCTTGTATGTTCATTAAAATTTGCCTTCAAAGTTCTTTGTAACTGTTCTTCAATTTTTATGATTTTGTTTGATCCTATTCATTAATTAACTCTTTCTCCAACTTTGTTAAATATCTGACTAACCCAGATATTGTATGTGCGCTCGCCAGGCAGACAGAGAGAGATATAGAGACAGAAAGCGAGAAATCACCCCCCCCAGGGGGGATGGTCACGCCACAATCCCTTCTCCTCCATTCTCCTCTCGGGATCTTGGGCACACACACGCGCCCGGCATGAGTTTTAAGCCACCGGGTCCGGGACGCGAACCGCGGTTGACTACGTGGAAGTCCAGTGACATAGCCATTACGTTAACTGCTGGTTCCCTTTTGTATATATTTTAACAATAGTTTTGCTTTCTTCAAGATTTTATTTTTAAATTATAATTTCAATAGTAGGCACTTTTGCATAACTAATCGGTGTTTTTTTTTTTTTCTGCTCTTCACTCATAATACTATTTTTGTCACCATATGCAGGCTATTCAAAAAGTTTATGGAAAGTACATTTATGAAATTTAAGAAGAAATTATGAATAGATTTCAAAAATTTTGCACCAAAATAAAGTGGTACTAAATTATAATAATATATGTGAGCAGAATTCAGTTTGAGGCTCTTGGAAGGATCAGACATCAGTTTGAAAAAAGCCTCTATCAAATCAACATGAATTCTGCTAAAACTGAAACACGAATAGACATCAAATATATGGTGATGTTTGAGTCAAAAAATGGAGAAATGATTGATTCTTCAGCAAGAGTTTATGGGGACAATGCCCCTTCCCCACCAAAATCAGCAGTTAACCAGTGGATAACTGGTTTTAAGAAAGGATCAGATAATGATGAAGATGATACTTGTAGTGGCACACCATCCACGTCATTTTGTTAGGGAAAATACTAACCTCATTTGTGCACTAGTTGAAGAGGACAAATGATTACTCAACAACAGCCAACACCATAGACCCGTCAACTGGCTCAGCTCACACTACTCTGACTGAAAAATTAATGAGCAGACTTTCTTGTTCAATAAATGCCAAAACTGTTGTGCCCGTATCAGCCCCAGACAAGAGTGAAACTTTCCGTGGAAATTTCAAAGTGGGATAAAGATCCTCAAGCATTCCTTGGGACCAGCAGATGGTGTAATGGTTACATCACTGGACTCCCACAGTCAACTGCGATTTGAGGGTGTAATGTTTATGTCGCTGGACTCCCACAGTCAACTGCGATTTGACTCTCAGACATGGCAGCTTAAAACTCATACTAGGAATGTGTGTGTATGTGCCCAAAATCCTGAGAGGAGAATAGAGGAGAAGGGATTGCAGCATGACCTTCCCTCATGGGGAGTGATTTCTTACTTTCTATCTCTCTGTCTCTCCAGCAAGTGCATGTGCCCTATAGCAAAAATCTCTTAGAAAACAAACAAACAAACAAAAAACCAGATTCTCAAGCATTCCTTTGAAGAATTGTAACTGGAGATGCCACATGGTTTTTACCAATGTGATCCTGAAGACAAAGCACAATCAGAACAATGGCTACTAAAAAGGGAAAGTGGTCCAGAAAGAGCAAAAGTGCTCCAGTCAAGGGCAAAGATCATGGCATAGTTTTCTGGGGGATACTCAAGGCGTTTTGGTTTTTGACTTTCTGAGGGCCAAAGAATGATAGCATTTGCTTATGATGAAAATGTTTTGAGAAAATTAGCCAAAGCTTTAGCAGAGAAACACCCTGGAAACTTCTCTGGAGTTCCCCACCATGACTATGCTCCTGCTTCTACTCCTCAAACGAGGGAAACTTCGTGACAGTTTCAGTAGGAAGGCATCAACTAGCCACCTCACAGCCCTGATTTGGCTCCTTCGGACTTCCCTTCGTCTCCTTTCTTAAGAAAGTCAGTAAAGGGCATGACATCCATTTTTCTGCAGTTTATAAGGTAAAAGAAAAAATTGACATGGTTAAATGTAACATGGTTAAATCCCCAGGAGTCTTATTTCCTAGCAAACCCAGCTGAATGGTTAGCATCATTGCTTAAAAAGTGTCTTGAACTTGATGCAAACCCTTTTGAGAAATAAAGCTTACATTTGAATTTTTATCTTTTAATTACATTTTCTATGAACTTTTTGAAGCCTCTCGTATCTTTTGTTTCCATATTTAGCCAAGAGATATTGTCCCTTGATTTTTTATCTATTGACATTTTTTGACATTTGGTTTGAATTTGTTTTTGCTTCACAGAGTATTCACCAGTTCTTCTGCCAAGCCTGATGTTTTTATTTGTTTTGTCTTTTTCAATCACTCCACTGATTAATTTAAAACTAATTTTTGCTACAGTCAACCAAGAACTTCCAATAATTTTCAGTAACTGTATCCATTAGATTATTCAG
>NW_006159718.1:1362781-1372473 GCF_000334495.1 Tupaia belangeri chinensis
CAAAATGGAAGGATCTATGTTCTTTCTGTGGTAATTTACCTATTGACTCAAGTACCAAGAATCCAAGGATGTACTATAGGCAGTACACTAGTATATTTAAGTCTGTCTTCACTTGATAGTATCCTATGCTCAGTAATGATGCTACTATAAATAGCAACTTTTAAATTTGCATCAGATAAAGACATTAACAAATGAATATTTCTGAGTTATTAGCTTTTTAATTTAAGCTTTTATTTTAGTTGTGGTATTTATTTTTTATAGATGAATTTTTCTTCTCTCTTTTTTCATTTTATATCTTCCATTAAATTTTGGATATAAAAGTCCCACTGCAGAAGTTGAATAAATATAAAATTCTATTTTTTTAGAGAAATATTGCTTTATCTTCTAAAATATTTAACTGCGTAGGTCATTAGGAATTCACCTTCTTATGTTACATGAGTCTCTGAGCAAACGCCTGTTCACAGCCTTCCAAGGAAGGAGCCACAGTGATCCAGCCCACTGCCGTCCTTTCTGCTTCCTGCTTCTCCATTCTCCTTAGGCGCAACGTAAAGTGAGACAGATGTGCTCAGAGTGCTGTTCTAGGCCTTCTAAGGAAGACATTGTCACTTCCTGTGCATCAATTTTACTTCCTCTAAATAGCTATACTTTTTATTACACTGAAATTTACTTTTTGTTTGAAATGCTTAAAAATAGGCTAGGTAGAAAAAAATACATCTAAAGGAATACAAAAAAATAGGGATTCTTAACAGCTGTTAAAGTCAACCTATTGTTTAAGAAATGTTACAAGTTTTCTAAGTGGTGTTTCAAAGGAATATCTCATTTGAGGAGAGAAAAAATATTTTTTCTTACCCATTGGTAGGTTTAGAGCTGAAATCCCTAAAACAAAAGACATATTAACAAGAAAAAAGGATAACAATTTATTTAACCTAAGTTTTATGTGCCATAAGATCCTTTAGAAATGAAGACCCGCAGAAACAGGGATATCTGTGTATTTTTATGCTTAGGTTTGAGGAAGGGTAGACAGTTATGCAATGTACTTGGATGACAAGGAGGTATGATCTAAATGTAATAAATGGGGAATTCAGCAAGACCTGTTTATTCAATTATTCTTGGTGTCACTTTGACTTCAAAGACAAAGACTCTGGGACCAGCAGATGGAGTAATGGCTATGTCGCTGGAATCCCATATAGTCGACCGCAGTTCAAGTCCTGGATCCGGTGGCTTAAAATCACGCTGGGTGCTTGTGCAGGCATGCCCAAGATCTTGAGAGGAGACTGGAGGAGAAGGAATTGCAGTGTGGCCATCCCCTGGGGATGATTTCTCGCTTTCTGTCTCTCTTTCTTTTTTGTGAGTGCATACACCCTATAGCAAAAACCTCTCCAAAACAAACAGACAAAATAAAAACAAAGATAAATATTCTTTTCCCTCCTGGTATAGGGAGGACCTCTCTGGCATTGGGACTTTCTGACCTATTTTCAGGGAAAAATAAGAAGTTCTTTAAGGTCTGATTCAAAGAAGGGCAAGAGGTCAGAGACATCTTCCTGCTTCTGTGATTTTTCTTAATTTCCTGTAGCTTAAGGTATTCAGTATGCCAAGACATAGTATTCTGGGGTAGTGTGTTTGGGGCTATCATTTTTAACAAACACATATTAGAATTTAGTAAATTTGGCACCAGCAAATTGGTCTGGAGACTGAATAACTGGCTATTTCCAGGGCTGGAAAACATTCTGAGATGTCTCTCCCGGAAGTGGTTTGACTGAGTCTGATCTCTGTAGGCTCTCTGTAGACGTGTTTATTTCCCGCAAGGCCTGTCTCCTTTGAGGGAGGCTGTCTCACAGCCTTGGGTATGACACTGGGGCTGCTGCATTGACCAAAGGCGCCAGCAGACATCTCTGAGGATATTATCCATTCGATATTTGATGCATAAAACGTTTTTGAACGCCAGTTGCCCAACAGATTCTTATTAATAATAATGAAAACTGTCCATATGTTGATAATAGTTTTTTTAAAGTTTCCAGCTCCTCTGAGTCAAGTGGGTTAAATTACTTCAAGAGAAGATGCTAGCATTAATCATTTTGAATGATGCCTAACTTTATTAAATGCTTTTCTTTATTTGTTAAAACAAGAATTAGGAATTTCTCACTTATTTCAAGTTAGCCACATGGGCCAATGTGAAGCCTGGGACATTATCCTTGAGGCTCATGGCTCCATCCCTTCAAATTGCAAAACCAAAGTAGCTCTGTCCTTCTGACGTTCTTACACTTTTGCCAAACGGGATCCCACTGGAGCTCTCCCCAGTAGTCCTTATTTATCAAGTGGAAAGCACACATTGCATTTTTCAGGAAGCCCCTTCTCTTTCAAGGTCCCCTTGGTCCCTTCTTAGTGACCTGAATGCATTCCCCACACTACAGTTGTCATTCATCATCTTGTGCTCACCGCAGTCATCATGTAGGGTAGTGATTGTCAAAGGCAGCTCCCAGTCAGACAGGTGCAATTCACATCATTACTGTGCTGCTTATTGGCCATGTCATCATGGCAAAATTATGTCCCATCAGCCTCTGCTTCACAATCCTCATCTGTGCAGAGATCCTAATGGCATACAACTAATAGGGGTGGAGTGCAGATTACATTAGGTAATATGCAAAGTCCTGGGAAAGTCCTGAAACAGAGTAAGGATCCAGTAAATGCTATCCTTTGCCAATACCAGGAATATAATTGAATGAATTGAACAGCTATTCTGTTTGGTAGCATTTCAATTATTAGCATGTGACGATAGCTCCAATGTGGCAGAGAATATAATACTGTATCTAGTTAATTTTCACAGCAAGGGGCCAGCAGGTGGCTTGGTAAGTAAGACACTGGATTCCTACATGGCCAACTGCAGTATGAGTCCTGGACCTGGTGGCTTGCCTTCTTACTTTTACTCTAAGTTTCTCTCTATCTCTTTCTGATGAGCACACGTGCCATATAGCGAACTTAAAAAACTAATAATAATAAATAAAATAGCATAACATAATAAATAATGATTTCACAGCAAAATTGAGAGGTCCATGTTCTTATAATTATTTTCATCTACATGTGACGAGATGAGACCGAGAGGTAGATTCATGAAATTGCTCCGAGTCATAAAATGAATATGTATGATGGGGTCAAGTCCAAGCAATCTGCCACCTGAGAATTCGCCCTTAACCACTCTTCTGACCACTGGTGTTTCCCACGCATGTTTGTCATGTGGATGAGTGAAATAAAAAGACATGTAATCGGAGTATTGATAATGTAGGTTTCAATAGATATAATGTGTGGAATCACAATTGTGTCCTGTCCTCCCCAAAATTTAGGATGTTGCAATTTCTGAAATTCGTTGTTATGTGTGGAAAATCTCAGTCAGGAGCATAGAGATAAGGTTTGGGTAGCCCACAGCTAAAGTGTGAGTCGGTTGCTGGAGAACATAAGCTCTCGACTAGGAGACAGAATTGGTGAGGTGAATCAGGAGCCAGCCCAGCGTAGGAAAGCCAGAGTGTGGAAGGAGACGAACCTTGCTTCTTACTTTGCTTTTGCCACATGTCAGCTGGCCCACGCTGTTAATCATTTATCCTCATCCTTTCAGTGTGTGTTAGGCCCTTGGAGTGTCCAGGAGTTGCTATTTCTTTCTAACTTCAACTCTGTCTTATGCAACATGGCAGTGGTTCATACCTTGAAAAATGAGAACATTCCCTGGGACATACAGAAAGGTAGGACTCAGGGACCTTCTTCTCCCACTACACAAGGCTGTCACTGATCAGGGACCAGAGCATGGGTTCAGTTATTCAGGCGGGAGTCAGAAAAGTGATTATAAACCCCAGATGGTGCAATGAGTAAGATCTTCAGGCTGAGGACAAAGTGAACTTAAGGGCAAGTCAGGACTCCAAGGATCTGAACTGTGCAGCAAAGACAAAGCGTGTTGAGATCACATGAAGGGGTGTGGCAGTGTGCTCTTTATTACAACACTTGCTGGCATGTGAGGTCCATCCGTGTGGCTAAATTATGTCTAAGAAGGGTGTTTTGGAAAGGAAGGTCTTTTCTTTACTCCTGGTATCTTTGAGGGGACTTGCCCAAGAATACTCCTGGCCACTTGCCACATCTTTCCTTCTTATTATAGTAACGCATGCTACCTGGGTGGAAGGCAAGAGCCATGATCTACATTTCTCAATTGTACAGAGTTAATCCACCCAAGACTCTGAGCATGGAATGTAGGTTCCCGTTGTTTCTCTCTTGTCTGCCAAGACCTATGGGAGGCATGATTTGTGTGAACGTGAGTGTTTAT
Organism: Tupaia belangeri chinensis; assembly: GCF_000334495.1. Taxonomy (NCBI): domain Eukaryota; kingdom Metazoa; phylum Chordata; class Mammalia; order Scandentia; family Tupaiidae; genus Tupaia; species Tupaia belangeri. Next base: position 1,367,085 of record NW_006159718.1, read on the forward strand.
AGACTTACATTGACTGCATATGTGCTGCTGCCAGGGGTAGACCGTGGTTTCTCACTCTTGCATATGACATTTTTGACCAAGTGGTTCTGTCAGGAGTTGGGGAGTTGGGTGGCAGAAACTCTCCTGTACATGCCTGAATGTTTAGCAGCATCCCTGACCTCAGTCCTGGATACTCATAACATCCACGGTCATTACAAATAAAAATGTCTCCAACATTGCTCAATGTCCCCTAGGTACAAAAACACATTCTCCCCCACTTGAGAACCACCGTTCTAGACAGATGGGGGAAGTTGGCTCCTAGGACATGACGACAATTTTGTCCTTAATTAAGCTTCGTTGAAAATAAAGGTCATACTGTGGTGATTTTTATTCTTCCTTTTAACAATCTACAAGTTTATAACCCAGATGAGAGTCCCTTTAGGGAGCTCAGTGGGCTGCTTAGGGTGGGTGTTCCAGGTGGAATGGACCTCTGTCACATGAGTGTTTCCTCCTTGGGATAATTATTTCTCTCAGGGACAGTGTTTGGACAGTTATTAAAGGGGGGGGGACCCTGAATCATATCACTGATATTTGTGACTGAAGTTCAACGGGAGGCTCCACTGGGTCTCTTGAATACCCAACTCTCAGATGAGTACAGTAGCCTCAGTAGTTGAGTCAAGGGCAGGCACTGATCTTTTGCCGGCTAGCAGTCCCAGCTCAGAAGCCAGCTGGCAGGTAGACCAGTTGGCTTTGGTCCCAGCCACAGTTCTGAAAAGACAGAGACAAGATGCTTTCTGTGGCTGGGGAAGTTTTCCACAGAGCTTTTGTAGTCAGCTAAAAGCCAACACTAGGCCTGCAAAGTTCAAACTGACCATTCCAGAAGCTTTTTACCAAACTTGGGCCATGTTCCTGGCTGAGCATAACCCACGGGCACCATGCCCCAGACAGGCCCATCCACAGAGTGGAAAGGCTTCATTCTCAGCTCTGCAGAGGCAGCATCCTTTAGGCTAATTAATAAATCATCAACGCATTTGTGGTGTGAAAAATGAAATATTTATGCTCGCCAGAGTAATATTTCTGTCTTGCAGCCCTATGCTCTGTTGATGCCTGATGGAGGATGAAGTAAATACCAGCTGGTGTAGGACGAGTAGAATATAATTACGCTCCCCAAAGTTAAGTGAATATTAAAGCACAGAAGTCACAGCACTGGCACGCATCCCTCCCAACTCTGCTGCCCGGGAATGACGTCCTGACCGGTGTTAATCCGCAGCCCACAGTGAGGGAGCTCAGTCACGGGCTGTCGGTGATACAGAAGCAGCTGGGATCAGGCTGCTCCCGGAGCTTGGCAAGTCTTCCCTGATCCTGGGAAGTGATATGAAAAAATATGGCTTTGGAGCTGAAGAGATGAGTTTTGTGCCCTTCTAAAATTTACAAGCCATGTTCCCTCTGCCAGGTCCTTCACTTCATGCCTCCTTTGACTCAAACATAGGGTGAAACAGGATCATGTGAACTGGGCTTCAGAAGCTGATTTGCAAAGTTGAGTGTGGTGATGTGGACAGAGATGAAGCATGGAGAGCTATAGAGAGATGGGATTAGCAGCCTAGTTTCAGGGGAGGGCAGTGGGATGCAAAGGTGGCAGCTAGATGAAAGAGAAGATCTGGCAGCTGTATTTGTGACTGAGCATCCAAGGAGACTCAAGGTATCAAGCTGAGAAGTGGCAAAAAAGACAGTGTGTGAGAAAGAATGGAAAGTCAAGGGGCTGCCAAAGGGGGAGAGGGTGGGTGTGAGCTGTGGGGTGCAGTTGAGGTGGGCTATAAAAAGAGGGAACAACCAATGGGATTCCTCTAGTGTTGGAAAACGTACACATACTTTTATATATACACATTATGTGTGTGTGTGTGTTTACATATGAATAAATATTCATGTCAGTTTCCACTAAAAATTGCTAGAAATTGTCACCTTTATCTTCCTTCCTTCTTTTGTTCCTTGTTTCTTTGTTATAACTATTTAGTACTTCCCTATAACATAACTTGAAAATAATTTTAGGACTAAAAGCATACAGATAACTTGATCAGAGTGACTTGACCCTTCCAGGCAGCAAATAAATAACCGGCCAGCATTCATGTCCCCTCCGTAACTCCTTGGACCAACACAACAAGTGCTGCTCAGCAAAATCCCAACCACGTGAGGACCACACAGTTCTCTGCTCCTCCTTGGACTCAGCTCTGCCCTTTGCTTCCCATGTTAAAGGCCTCCTGATAAATCTGAGGATTGCCTGTTGTGGAACTCACCCTTGCAGTAGCCATGCTTTCACCTTCTCTTGGACCTTCCTTCAAGGGTCATCATTCCTGTGCAGAATCACTGTGTCAATGGCCCTGTCCAGTGTCCAAGGGAAGTAGTTCCGATGGAGCGCTATCTGGTATACTAGATATCCCTGCCTTTTACAAGGTGCCACAGGACTCCAATGTCTCTACCCTCCAAGATCAGAAGGTCTCTTCAGGATACAACATGACATTTGTGAAGCAATTAGAGAATTTAAAGTGTGTGCACTTGAGTGTTTAATATTTAATAGATGGTAGGTGTTCTTGGAAAAAGAAAAAAAAATCATCTTTCTTAGTACTTAACTATATGCAATCTTTATTCCAAAGCCTTCACAAAGGATCTCATGTCATTCTTACAGACACCTTGTAAGGTGGGCATTTTATAGTTGGAAAAACAGCCCCAAAGAAAATAGTTTATTTTCAGCTAAAAAGCATGAAAAGGATGGCAGAAGGATTTAAACCCAACTCTATTGTCTTCAAAATATTTATTCCATTTTCTCTTCTACCCTTATACTTTTATTTTTTAAAAATCAATCACCAGAGGGTGCATGCATTCATCAGAGATCCATATAGAGAAGGGAAAAAGCATGCCCAGTGGGATATGGTCATGCTGCAATTCTTCCCCCTCCATTTCTCCACCATGTTGGAAGTTTGAGCACATGTGTACATGCACCTATGCCCAAAATCAAGGTGCAGGGGCTGGAATATGAACTGGGGTTGGCCAGATGAGAGCCAGCTCCCTTAACCACTAGATTACAAAGCCAGTCCTGTCCTTCTACGTCTTGCCTTTTCCTCTTCCCACCCCCTCCTTCCTCTCCTCCCTTTATCCTCATTTTCAAGACATTTCACTCATGTGGAGATATTATTAGCTGCCAACCACTGACTGTGTTCAAAGTCTTTATGTGTCAGTTACATTTAAAAATAACACTACCAAGGTCCTTGGTAGGTGAGTGTGGCCACACGACAGAGTCCTGGCCAATGGTGTCTAAGTAGAGAGGATGAACTCAGTGCACCTGTCACTGGCTTTCCTTTTCCTTCCTGGAAAGAACACATGAGAGCAGTGGTCCAGGGAGTCCTGGAGGATATGCTAACATGAACGTAGGTTGCCTGGGAGCAAACACAGTTCCTCGGTCTAGGAAGACACAGTGGACCTGCATCCCAGCCCTGGACTGTCTGCCTCTCTACACATTCAAGTTATTATTTTCAAGGCATTGTTAATTGCAGTGGAATGCAAATCCCAACTTCCTAGGTGATACACAAAGTGCTCTAAAGTACTTTTTACAAAGCTCCTAAACTCTCAGTCTTCAGTCAGAGAAGACTCTGCCAACAGGGTCTCACTGTGCACCCTCCCTTACTCACCTCAGCTCTGAATTTATGAGGTGGAGAGTGCTGCTCACACTCACAGATGTCTTACAGTATAGTAAGGACGTGCCCATCCTGGTTTTTCGTAATGTGCTTTTCCACTTGTGTGAAAATATCATTTGGAACACTACCACTGAAAACATTTATATATTTTTCTCATTCCTTTATATATTTCTGTAGAAGAGTAGTGTGTGTGTATGTGTGTGTGTGTGTGCGCACGCGCACATGTGCTAGAGGGCATCTATGCTCATAAGAGAGACAAAGAGAGGATGAGGAGAAAACATGGGTGACGGTCACACCAAAGTCCCTTCATCTGTCCTTCCTTCAGAATTTTGGACACAAGAGCACATGTGCTGGGTGTGTTTCTCAAGCCACCAGTCTGGGCCTTGAATCACAAGGTGAGCCATGTGGGATCCAGCTGTCAACCACTAAGCCACAAAGCTGAAGACTAGTTATTTGTTTCTTGTTTTTTATTTTATTTATTTATTTATTTATTTATTTATTTATTTATTTTTGTCATAGGGTGCATGCGCTCACCAGAGACGAGAAACAGAAAGATAGTGAGAGGGAAAGTGAAAACTCACCCCCCAGGGGAATGGCCATGCTGAAATTCCTTCTTCCATTCTCCTCTTTGGGATTTTGGGAATGCACACACATGTGGACAGACTGAGTTTCAGGTCACCAGGTCCTGGACTTGAACAAGGGTCAGCCATGTGCAAGTCTAGCACCTCAACCAACCACTGGCCAGCCCCTGAAGACTAGTTTCTAGATAGAGTAATTACGGCTCTGCCCTGAGGATCATTTTTGGTTGTCACAATTGTGGAGGAGAAGGTGCTAGGGAAGACCGAGGACAGAAATGCTGCTGAACAGCCTACCATGCACGAGGCAATTTCCACAACTAAGGATCGACCTGAAGCATCCAGGTGCAGACCGAAATGTGACCAGAAGGTAGGAGGCTGTGCTCTGTGGAGTCCCAGGGTATAGCTGGACACCGACCATGCAGTAACAACGCTCCAGATTCACACTTGGCTTACTTCAAAAGACAATGTATACACTGCAAAATTATAGGTAACCCAATGTAATATAAAGAAGATTATGATGATGATAATAATAATAATAATAAAAAGACAATGTGGAAAATAGCGCTGTCTCTGCACAGACTGGAACTATGTACGTACAAGTATCTTTAAAGAACATTTTTTTTTGCACATGCAATTGCCTAGATGAAGAATATGCACAGTTAATACTTTGATACTGCTGCCAAATCACCTTTCAAAAATGCTTTCTTAATTTACGCACATGTCAAAGGTACAATAGAGAATGCCTATTTCCCTGAATTTTCATGAGCATTAGACATCATCATATTGTTTAATTTAAATTCTCTAATATGAATGAGATTGGACATAATTTTATCTGTTAATTGCCATTATATTTCTTTTTATGTGAGATGCTTCAACCTCTTTTTGTTGTTGTCATTACTATAGGGCATTTGCACTTGCTGGAGAGAGAGAGAGAGAGAGAAGTGAGAAGTCACCTACCCCCCTGCCAGGGGAGAGATGACCATGGTTCAATCCCTTCTCCTCCATTCTCCTCTCACATGTGGGCATTCACACATGTGCCAAGCATGATTTTCAAGCCAACATGTCTAGTTCTCCAACAACTCAGTCAGCCATGTGGGATCCTGCTGCTTTAATCTCTAACCCATCTGCTGGCCCGTCAACCATATA